>NC_041401.2:152259434-152441934 GCF_900747795.2 Erpetoichthys calabaricus | reverse complement strand
AGTGTAATGAGATCGACCTATGCTGCATAATATGAATGTGTTCAGATGATGTATATTTAATACGGACGGTTCGTTCAGTAATGGGGCTGTGTGTCTCATTTCTTATTTATGTTAGTGTGGTCGTGGGTCCGAGCTGTGCCACTCCAGGAAGTAATGAAATGACCTGGTTATTAATGTGATCAACATTAATATTTTTTGGACAGAATATAGTTCGTTGTGTTAAAAGGGGTATTTGGTGTAATGAGATTGTTGTTCCAAATATCTCCGTAACTGTTTTGAAAGCAATGCCAATTGTCTGCGTATTTTAAGGTGGACTGAAGAATAGCCGAGCGCATGACATGTGAAACAATAGCTAAGCACTGTGTAAAATGTCCTCCTAATAAAAGTACCTTTCCTCCAAAGGGAATATTATTAATCATCCACGTTTGTAGAAGTTTATCAATGGTGTTGAGTAAGTGAGTGGATGCCATTAGATGCAAAAGCAAATGAACTATTGTAGGATGTAATGCAGTTCATAAAGTTTTTACTTTCAGGTACTTCGTCAGTTAGAAGCTTCTGTAGATATGCAGGATATGAATGTAAAGGAGTCAGTCAAATTTGACCCTTTTGACAATAACGTGTAAATTCATTACTTGTATTGCCAGTTGTTTCTTCAGGGAAGTTAAGTGAATGACAATGATTGCAAATGACATTCATTAATCCCAATGAATTTTCATGAATAGTGGACTCATTATTGAACGCGTTGTCAGCTAAGTGGCGCAATCGTTTAGCAGGTGTCTAAATATGGATAAGTAATAAGGAGGATCGCACTCACTGTTAATATGGAGCCTTTTCTGTGGTTGAATGGTTAATAGTGCATCAGTGTAATGAGATCGACCTATGCTGCATAATTTGAATGTGTTCAGATGACGTATATTTAATACGGACGGTTCGTTTAGTAATGGTGCTGTGTGTCTCATTTCTTATTTATGTTAGTGTGGTCGTGGGTCCGAATCCTGCTTTTTGTGTATGTTTCGTGTGCTATGTCCGTAGTCTGTCCCGTTTTGTGTCCAATGGGTTTGTGTGGCGCTCGCGTCTGACTTCTTTTTTTTTTTTTTGTGCTAGGGGGCGTTGCCTCATTTGTGTGTCGTGGGTCTCAATTCTCTTCTTTGTGTGTGTTCCGTTTCGCGTCTGACTCCTTTTTTCTGTGTGCTATGGGCGCCTCATTTCTTATTTTACGTTGCTTTGCATCCGGTGTGTGTTGTGGGTCTCAATTCTCTTCTTTGTGTGTGTTCCGTTTCGCATCTGACTCCTTTTTTCTGTGTGCTATGCGCGCGTCATTTCTTATTTTACGTTGCTTTGCATCCGGTTTCCGTTGCTTGGAAGGGGGGTTTTGTGGGGGCGCTTGCGCAGTACGTCTTTTGCGGCTACGGCCCATGGCCGGATGTCCCTGCGTCCATCCGGTTTACCATTCTCGGTTAGTAATATGGATACACACATAACTAGTCATATTGCGCTGGGAAAAAATGTTTGCCTAGGTTAGAAGCACGCCAGATTTCCAAGAAAATATTCATTGAACAAGGACACCAGTAAACACAGCATATTTGTAGCGAAAAATGCTTTGGTGAACTTTGCCAATTAACACTACATCAGAGATTTTATGCTGATAATCATTTATCGACAAAGTTCTTACATTAGAAAATCTTAAAACATCCAGCCATTTTTAAAAAAAAATGATATCCTTCCTGTTCAGGATTACTGTGGGTTGAGGCTCATTATGGCAACATCAATACACAGAAAGAATTAATTGCGAATATCACGTCAGACCAACGTATAGCAGATTCCAACACACACACACACACCCATTGATACAAGGCCAAATTGAGATTTACCCCTCAGCTTAACCTTGATGTTTTTATAATGTAGAAGGACACCCATGTTGTGCACATGGGGAGAATGAACATGAACAGAGAACAGTCTGTGAAATGAACTCAAGTACCTGGAGGTGTGAGACAGCACTGCTAGAAACTCTTTCAACATGGTAATCAACGTAAGAAAATGCAATACTGAAATATGACAAAATGTGAAGTTTGAATATGAGGTTGTTGCGATTAAAACTAACAAAATATTACTGGTATAGCTTAGGTAATAAAGGCTATCATATTACGCTAAAGTCAAATATAAAACATTTCATAAGCTATAGGTTTTTACATTTAAAATTGCTTTTGGATTTCGCTTATTGACAAGAGATATTGGGCAGAGTGGTTTCCTTATGTTCTTATGACACAAATGAAAACATACCTCTCCCTCCGGCGGTGCATAATATAAGCCGCTCGAGTCAAACTTGTAGTCAGGCTTGTCTGTTATCTCATTGCTGTAAAACTTGGAAAGGATGCTTCGTAATGTGCGTCGGTCCCAGTCATCTGTCACCCGGCCTCCATAGTTGCACTCACCAGTCATGTACCGGATTGCATCAAAAGGTATTTCCTACAAAGACAGAATGAAGCTGCTTGAAAAATGCATGTAGTACAGATATTTATATTCTAGGCTAATCCTCAGTGTGAGGAGTAACTTAAAGCATATTTGGGCACACCAGGCATCCCCGTGGACAAGAAAACATAACATACTCAAAAGCTGTGTTGCATCCAGTATTGTCTGAATAGGCTCACGCTCTGGGCAGACCTGATTTGGATTAAAAGAGCTTGGTAATGTTACATTAAGGACAAGAAATTAATTCTTTAAATATCAGTTTAGGCATTATGTTTTATTTATAATCAAATAAAGGCAGAAAGGAGTTTTAATCACAAACTGTAACAAAAATTAATTAGCTACATTTCATGACAACATGAAGTAGACTATGTACAGAAGTTATTTTTAAATAACTATCAAAGCATTTTCTCTGAGACCTTGAGAGGCCAGACATTCCAGCAATACAAGATACTACAATGGGTACACTGAAGTGTGACATGGTTTATTCCTTAAATTGAGCATAACTTCATACAGTGATTTAAGCCCACATTGGACCACCAGCTATGTCATATTTAACAATCACAGTACAGGCAGTTTAACTGTCTTATGTGCATTTAAACTTGAGGGCCAGCTGCCACTCAAGACATTAATCTACCTACTGTAGAGGATTGCCTTATTGACCAGGAGAAATGATGCAATCAGTATGGCACAACATAAGGGGAGATCTTATTGTCTGGCAAACCAGAAAAAAACAAAAATAAAAAGCTATTTCTTCAATTTGACTGGTAGATTGCTGAATATTATTTAAAAGGGTGGCAGGGGTTAGGTAACGTTTTTAAGGTAATTCCCAGTCAAAACTGAAGACTATAACATCTAAACAGATACAGAACCAGGTTTGAAGTCAGGAACACATCAAGGTGGAAATCAAAAACTCAACTCCTAAACCTTGGCATTATGTTGCCAACTAATACAACTAGGAAAATATTTCTCCTTTGTTCAAGGTGTTTGTGAATTTAGTTGCAAATCACAAACAAATCTGGCCAAGCTTTCCCATACTTTCATAGACTTCTAACAACCAATTTCTGCTTACAACACTCTTTTATAGTACTAGGGTGTTGTACCGCGTTAGCCATTATGAATGTAGTGAGAAGTCAAGCAAAATGACACCTTTTATTGGATAACTAAAAAGATTACAATATGCAAGCTTTTGAGGCAACTCAGGGCCCTTTTTCATGTATTGCCATTACATCTTACCTGAAGAAGGGGCCCGAGTTGCCTCAAAAGCTTGCATATTGTAATCTTTTTAGTTATCCAATAAAAGGTGTCATTTTGCTTGACTTCTCACTGATGACATATTGTCAAAGATTAGCTATTAGCTAAACAAACGGGCTTCGTGGTCCAAATAGTCTCCGCTTGTTTGTCAAGTGTTTTATTTTTCTTATGTTTCTACATAATGTTTCAAGCTTTCATGTCTTTTTTTCCCCCAGTATACTGTAGAGTTTTGTTTGTTTGATAAACCTATTTAGTTCTTTTGGACAAGTAAAGCAGTATATTGTTTTATCTGAATTGTTTTTTATCCTTTTCATTTGGTGGTAAACATAATTATTGGTATTTAGTACTTTAGCAATTCCCTGCTTTTCATTTGATTACCTCTGATACTTACAGCTTCTTGTTTCAGAATTAATCTTTAGTGTGGGAGCGTATCAAAGGCTTTTTGAAAGTCTAACTGAAGTATTTCATATACTTTGTTTTTCTCAATTTCAAAAAAAATAAAAATATTTAGCAGCATCTTTCTCTCACAAACCTATACTGACTTTTATTTAGTATACTAGGGGGCTCTGACCCCTGCTCGCTTTGCTTGCCAACCCTCGGGCGGGCGCTACACACTAGCCACTTCGCGGCTCTGCTGCTCGCGTATGGGGAAGCGGATTATTACATATTGTGAGGGATAGCCGGCAATATATTCCGGCCCACACCTCCAAGCCGCCAGATGGAGCCCTCCCAGCAGCATGGAGGTTCCCCGAATTCCAGCAGGGCCTCATGGACCATGTAGTTTTTATAAACAGCCCTGTTGGATACCATGGGGACCACCAGGAGCCGCTGTAGGGAGGCTTGGGGAATGCTACGTGCCCTATAACCTGGAAGTACGTCCTGATCACATGACCAGAAGGAACGACGTGCTTCCAGGATGAAGAAAAGGACTTTTTATCTGACCCGGAAGTGATAAAGAATCATGGACTGCAGGGTTGGAACCACTTCCGGGTCAGGAGATATAAAAGGACCTTAGGAAAGCCCAGACGCTGAGCTGGGAGGAAGGGTGGCTAAGTGTCTGGGAGAGCAGGATTGTGTATTGTTATTGATTCATTGGAGTATTGTTAATTGTATGAGTAGTGTGGAGTGGAGGGTGCTTAGTGCACGTTATTATAATAAAAATAATAAGTCTTGTACTTTTACCTGGTGTTTGGGGTGGTACCTGAGGGTTCAAGAGGACGATAGCGCCCTCTACTGCTACCATATGCATAATAGAACTATTTTACATTACAGTGAGTAATTAACCATAGTAAAAAATAGTAAAACATAATAAATTCAAAGAAAAAAATGTGTCATGTTGCATTAGAGGTATTCGTTGCGTTATACGTTTTCATTCTGTTTGGTTTTGAAATTAAGATGCAAAAACTTTGTAAACTAACACTTTTACTATAAAACGTCAGTAAAAACAATATTTGGAATGAGCTTTTCATCAATATCACATTGAATTTTGATTCCGTGTTTGGACTTACATCGTGAAAATGCAACGTTTAACTGCCTGTGAGTAAATATCATTTCTTTCTCTAATAAATAAACTGATTTTTTTCAAATTTTTGTCCCTGTGATTTGTTAATTGTCATAGCAAAAGCTATTCTAACTGGAAACTGTAAATGGTTTAATACGAATGGCATATGAAGATCTCCTTTGGTGTCTAATGTACTACATTACCTTTCTTGTCGCCTGTTAAAATTTTACATGTCAGAATTGAAACTAATCTTGTCCTATTGCATAGCCCATCACTCATACATAAATTACACAATAACATTACGATACATCCTTCTTTCAATGCTAATTTGGCCGGTGGATATTCTATGGGATATTGTAAGTTGATGTTTTCATCTTCCGCAAAATCACCACCAACTGTTTCAGCATAGTGATTACATCTTGCCTGAAGAAGGGGCCTGCCTGAGTTGCCTCGAAAGCTTGCATATTGTAATCTTTCTAGTTAGCCAATAAAAGGTGTCATTTTGCTTGGCTTTTCTCTACATTCATAATGGCTAACACGGTACAACACCCTAGTACTACAGCATAGTCTATTGATACGCATTTAACCAATTTGTTGTGTAACCGATCAACAATTTTCATGTTACTTCGCTTTATCTTCATCGTTTCTTTGTGCTAGGATTGCCCATATACTCATTTCTTCTGTTGATAACCCTTCAGGATGAAATTCTTCAATAAGATTTGGACATAATAAGTCTTCTTTTATTGGGAACTTAAAGTGAGGAAAACGTAAAAATTTATAAGAGCTGAGAGCGCAAGAACTGTGTCTTACAAAAGCATTCAAACGAATGAGAGGTGAGAGGACCGTGGGTATGGGCCATTAAAAAAAATCTCGTGGGCCGTTAAAAATATCTCTTGGCAATAATCTTGTCTCATCTCAAGATTTTCTTTTATAATAGAAAGATTACTTTCATATACGTACTTTATTACTAATTATAGTTTCCATAACTTTACGTGGTGTTGAAGTAAGGAAGAAGTAAGAAAGAGGAGGAACAAGGCACTAATCAGTAAATCAATAAATATTTACTTTATGTAGAGTGGATTTTTCATCAAAAAATACTTTACAAAGCAAAAAGGAGAATACAAAGGAGACCAATGTAATATTAATGACAATGGTCCAAATTCTACCTTACACAAACCCAGAGTGACCGAGAATTTTATGCTTCACACTTGTCTTATTTGCCATTGAGCTTGTTCCTTACTCAAATGTATTTGTGAATGAGCAGCAAGAGTACAAATGAAAGGCAGCTTTTGTTTTCCATCTAGACTCAGTCTCTGAGGGTGTATGCAGGTTACCACATGGCACTCCTTCACAATAGGTATTTGGAAACTAATTAGACATCTGTTCACACAATTTGTGGGAGGTTTTGATCACCCTGTTAAATGAGACTATAAAAAATAAGCCTACTTGGCTACATAATATTCTAAACATCCTCCTCCATCCTCCATCCATCCTTCCTTTAAATCCATTTACAAATTAAAGTGTACAAATTAAAAGCATCATTTGCATCTTATAATGACACAAGTCACCTGGAAATATAATCAGGTGCCATCTGATAAGTACAGTAACTTTATATTATAATAACAATTTCTGCTAGAGCATACATGCAAAGTTCTGGCATATGGGGAAGAGGTGTAACAGAGATGGACTGTGAGGTCACCTTGGGGGGGATTACAAAGACGCTGGGTACAAAATAAACTGTACAGAGAAGAGCAAGCAGAGCTTAATATTTGTGTGTGGCATACGTCTCAATTAATTTTATTCTTCTTGTTTCATTATTGATATAACTAATTATTGGATGTGTACAACATTTTATATTCCCTATAAAGAACATACAAATGTAGCCTGAGTGCTAAGCAAAGCACCCCCTTCAGTACCTGATATTTTTAATTTGTGTTTTTCATTGTGTTGTTCATGAAAACAAATATAATGGCTGAATGATTAGTACCCAGTTGCCCTCACCTCAGTGGCAATGAAATGTGTTGAAAAGCTTGTGCTTGTGCAAATAGATCTGTGGATGATGCTGTATTCACACTGGTCTTCATCATCTGGACAGTCATGTATGCTATTTATTGACTACAGTTCAGTTTTTAATACCATTATCCCTTCCACATTGGCTCTGTCCAATTCCATCTGAAACTGGATATTGAACTTTTTAACAGGTACAATTCAGGTAGATAGGATTGGTAACAAAAAATCATCACCACTGATGGTAAAAACTGAAGCTTCAGAAGATTTCTGTCTGAGTCCAAAGCTGTACTTGCTTTTCACTTATGACTGCACACCCATGACACTAATTTTATAATTAAATTCACTAATGACACCACAGTCATTGGTTTCATTATGAACAACAGTGAGACTGCATACCATCAGGAGATTACAATCTGGCTTACCGGTGTCACATGAACAATGTCACCTTGAACTTGAACAAAACAAAAGAAATGATTATGGACTTTAGGAAGGGGACAGGTCAACAACTCACCAGTCTGCATTGCTGGCGCTCTGGTGGAGAGAGTGGATATTTTCAAATTTCACAGTCTCCACATCTTAGAGAAATTAAATTGGCCAAAAATACACCACTGCTATCATTAAAAAAAAAGCCCAGCAGTGCCTCCACTTCAAATGGTTGATGAAGTGTAGTACGTGGAATCAAATCCTGGTGAACATCAACCACAGCACTATTGATAGTGTACCAACAAGTGGGATCAGAATCAGATGTGGGAACACCACAGTCCAGGAAAAGAGATCACTAAAAAGACTGGTGAAGCAGGCATAGCGTATCACTGGCTCTGTTCTTCCTACAATGGAGCCCATATACACCAAACAGTAGAGAAATAGGACTAACGCAATTCTGTGCTACCCTACTCAGCCCAGGACAAGTCTGTTTTCCAAACTGTGGTCCGGCTGTAGGTATGCAGGTGTCAAAGTTAGCACCTCTTGGTTTCAAAAACTGTTTTTATTTCTCTGCAGTCTGTCTTCTCAATAATGTTTATCATAGTTAGAAAAAGTAAACTGGACATTAAACATTCAACAATATGCTACCTAGTAATGTAAGTGTTCTGTTCTGTACTTGCACTGTTTTTCAGTTGTTTTGTCATATTGTATATGGGTGACCTGTACTGTTTCATGTACCTAACTGGACAGATCGAGTAAGATTTCCTGTGTACATTTCTACAAATAAAGAATCTCTCTCTCTCTCTAATATGATTATAGAATAGGCGGTTTCTTCATGTTAACTAACAAGAATAGAGTCAAATTTATAGAAAGGGCAAGCAAAAGAGATACAAAACACTGACAATGATACAAACATGCATTGGATTGGCCTACAACCCTATTTAATAACAGAAAGGAAAACTGGCCAAGTAAAAAGGCAAATCAACTCACTAAAGTACCCTAAAATCCAATTGTCACCATTCTGTACCTGATGAACTTAATTTGTGTTTGCCTACCCAGCTTATGGCTATTTTGTTACTTTTGTAAATACAAAATATAGTGTGACTACAGATTTTATCCTGAGAAGACTATGTCCTTTAATATTAACTAATAGGTCACGCACTCAAATGTACAAAAAGCGTAAGTAAAAGATTTACAAAAATGCAGTAATGATACAAAAAAGTTTTAGATCGGCCTACAACCCTATTTAATGACACTGGCCCAGTTAAAAGGCAGCATCACTCACAAAATACTCCTGAAATCTGCGGTGACTATCCAGTACCTGATGGACCCAGTATTTGGCCGTTATGTTGTTCTTGTAAATATGAAATATAATATGACTGCTGACTCTACCCTGAGGAGTAAACATTTTTCTGCACTAACAAACAAGCTCTTTGAGCTCCTCTTCAGTTCAAATGAGTTTTTTTCTTAGACTCCAGCTTCACAAACCTGTAAAAAAATGTTAGGGCAATTTTATCCAGCAAATGACAAACAGCTACAAGAGCTCAAAGAGATGCTTGAAGCAGGCCTTGTGATGTTACTGAACAACTGTCAAATGTACAGGATTCATAGCTAAATAGTAAATTAACAGAGAAGTCTATTTTAGAGTGCCAAATTCATCTAGTGCCTCTTTATAAAAAAATAAAAATAAAGGGCCATGTGTGTTCACATTCAGATCCAAATGTGTTTTCAAGTGAATGCAGTTATCTCTGTTAGGTCGCTGGAGCCTAATCCTACAGCAAACGGCATGTGTCCTTTTTTTTTTTCTTGTTTTAATTTTATTGAATTTTTTAAAATCAAATAACACTCCATACACATAACTCGAGTTTTACAAAAAGAAAAAAAAACAAAAAAAAGAAAAAGGTTCGAAACAAATCAACCCCCATCCCTGAGAAAGAGTGCTAGACCAGCAGTGTAAAACTTTATGCTAGTAAATTAATAATAATAATTAATAATTCATTACATTTATATAGCGCTTTTCTCAGTACTCAAAGCGCTATCCACACAGGGAGGAACCGGGAAGCGAACCCACAATCTTCCACAGTTTCCTTACTGCAAAGCAGCAGCACTACCACTGCGCCACCAAGACAAATGAATAGATAAAATGATAAATGAATAAAGATACATGGAGTAAAAAGGGGAAGAGAACCTGCTTCCTCAATTAAAAAGCTTATTCTAAAATGTTACTGATTAGATCCTGCCAGGTTCTGAAAAAGTTTTGCACAGATCCTCTAAGTGCGAATTTGATTTTTTCCAGTTTCAACTATAGGGTGGTCCAGATCTAACTATGCAACTTTTAATGTAATGCAATACAATAATTGCATAGTTGGATCTGGACCACCATGTAGTATATAACATCAGTTACCCACTGACTTAAAAGAGGTGAGTTAGGATTCTTCCAATTGAGCAAGATAAGTCTACTTGCCAGTAGTGAAGTAAAGGCAATTACAGTTTCTTTGTCCTTCTCCAGTTTAAGCCCATCTGGGAGTACAGCAATCACAGCTGTTAATGGGTTAGGAGGGATTGTGACACCAAGGCTGTCTGAAAGGCATTTAAAGATTTTTCATCCAGAATGATGTTAATTGGGTGCAGGCCCAAAACATGTGGCCCAGTGAGGCTGGAACATGATTGCAACGTTCACAGGTTGGATCTTGCCCTGGAAACATTTTGGATAGTTTTAAACGAGAGAGATGTGCATATGGAGCTCAAAGGTGAATTCTGTGCATTGCTACTTTCCACTCCTTTTCTAAAATATTGAGTAAGAGATGCTGGTCTCTGATACACGCACCTAGTTTAAGTTTACTTCCAGCGCAATGTTTCATTGTAAGGAAATTGGTGGTCGATTTACACATACACCTGAACTGTGTCCTGTGCAGGAGTGTACCCTCTTAGTATTTCAACATCAAAATGGCATCAATATAGCTGAACTGTGACCATGCTGCCTGCTTTGGTGGTGCCCAAAAGCCATCACAGTTATCACCTATACCAAAACAACCTAAGCCAAAATAGATAAAACTATCAGATTATGTTTCCTTTAAGTTGTAGCAGAACTACAAAGATAGATTTATATTTACACTATGTCCAGTGTACACATTGTGTTTATAAGCTGTCCTTTTACATCTATGTGCATATGATTGCATATGTATGTTGTAAGTGCCATGGTGGATGGACTGGTATCCCGACAGGGACAGAGGGTGAATCTTTTCCCAGTCAGGAGGCTGCAATAGAAAGAAAACATAAGCAGAGAAAAAAAACATCTGGGAAGGTTATTGATTCCTATCCCAACTGGGATAAAAGAATAATGGATGGACTACAGGAGGCTGGGGATTCTGAACAGTTCACTCTTCAGTATGAGATGGCAAGTGCTCCTCAGGTTTGATCCCAGTCTGGACAACCACAGGGTTACCAGAGACTTGTAGTTTCGAAGGGCGACTCTGTAAGGGTCCTTGGGTGCCACCAGGGAGTGCTATTAAGAATATACCTCCCTAGTTTGGGAGGCTTCCATATTACCCGGAAGTGCTTCCATTATGCAAGGCCATGGCTCCAGAAGTACTCCCAAGTCTATCATAAAAGGAAGCCATCTTGCTTCAATGATTGAGTCAGAATTGGGAGGCAGCAGGGCAAAACTCAACTGGAAGAGTGGAAGAAGACATTGTATTTATTAGTGATTGTGGTGCCAACTATGAACACTGGAATAAAGAAGGTATTGTGAATAAAAAAAAACCAAAACATTTATTTGCACCTGGGACTGTTTTAGTGTAAATGTGTCTTGGGTTTGGCGGCTAGTGGTAGCTCCTGGAGACCAAAATGTGTACAGTTTAACAGAAGATGTAATGGGCCAGCAGTGACATTCTGCATTTACTTTTTCTGGTAATAGAACTTCCAATCTTTCTAATATGTCTGTTCTGTATATCATTTAGATTTAAAACACCACCCAGTAAAGCATGGTGCCAGATTTGTTTCTATCTACATATCAACAGTTTGCTTTATATCAACAGTTTTTCACTTTAAAAACATCTAGACATCAGCCATCCACGATCTAGGAATTACTATTGTTCATCTCATCTGTTACTTCCCAATACCATTTCGGAAGTCAGAAAGGTGGCTACCTGAAATATAATTTCAGACAGTGCTCCTGCTGCTTTCTGCATTACCACAAAATGCATGGTGAGATGATTTCGCTTTTTTTTTTGTTCTCAGGGGATTGTGCCATCTGCTATTAATTTTTTCATCCAGTTCCAACCACTACAGTTACAGCCAGGTTCCTGCTAGCATTACAGTCTACTAAAAATGCTTCTTTTATTAACTGTTTCTTCTGTTGTATTTGTTTTATATATGTATAGGTAATGGTGTTTAGCTGGAGAACTTGGTTTGTTTTGTACATTACTTATGGTTCGTATAGTCTGTATATATGAATGCTCATTTTTTTAATATGTTGTTAAGCCTGTGCACTTAAGGGACATCTTCAGGGCTGTAACTAGGTATGTAATTCCATCCAGTGTCTAGAGGAGACATTGATGCTAACACATTCTTCTTTTACACCCGCACATCAGACTGACGTTAGATGAAAGTGACTTCTGCACCAGCCAAGGAAGCTCTGTCCCTTTTGGGAGACCCTCTATAAAACCTCATGGGCCACCAGAGAAGGAGTTTAATTTTGGACTCACAAGTGAGGAAAACTGAACTCTAACTCAGAAGCAACATCTCTTTGTGAACTCCTGCTCACAGCCAATGCTGTCGTTTGCATCCTCGTAATGGACTTTATTTTAATTTACTGTTATTTGCCATCTTTAATTGTGGGTTACCAATGTGGCACCCCATCCTCACTCACACGGGTAAATTTAGAATTTGCAAGTAATCTGACACACACTTCTTTGGGATGTACGAATAAACACAGAGACAAAATGCACTATAAAAGCATATGGAGCTTGGGCTTTCCTCATTGTGCCCTGGGATGTTTGAAAGGAAGGGACTTTAAAATGTTTTTATAAATTGTGGAGATGCTATCTGAGTCTTCTCAAACAGAAATACGTGGAAGGTGAGGAAAAATTGGGCAGGTTCTAGCTTGAAAGCCATGGAAAAAATGTGTTGAGAAGTTAAATTTGAAGCTTAATTGCTTGTAGGATGCAAAAACATTATCGATGTACATGGCTCTAAATGTTTTAATCCCAGACATTGTCCAAGCATTAAATAATGTGTATGTTTGAAAGGGTGGAAAAGAGTGATTGTCACGTAGAGGTGCAACAGATAAGAGCTTGTCTGTCTTAAAGTGCTTCCTACATTGGTTCCATATTCTGAGTGAATGAAGGGCAATTGGAATATTAGTGTATTGATGATAGATTATATTTACTAGAGCACAGAGCAGGGAATTTAAAGAAGTTCTGCAAGATTTTAATTCTATTGTAGACCAGGCTTGGATATGCTCATCAACTTGTATCGATGTACAGGTCTTTATGGCCTGTATATTTGCCACCAAGTAATAAAATTAAAAGTTAGGTAGTGCCATGCTGCCTTCTGCATTAGATCATGGGGTAGATGGCCTTTGGATGGGTGGATGTTTCGAATTCTATGATTAAATCTAATTTCTAAAAAAAAAGATTTGTTAATATGAATATAATTCATTTTTCCGTGATGAAGCGAACTTGGTAATATTCACTCATCACTACTTGGGAAGGATGTTCATCTTAAAATTGTTGATTCTCTCTGCTAATGTGAAATGGAGGGTGGACCATCTATTCACAACTTGTTTATTTTTTTCCATTGTAACAAGGCACTATATTGTGCCCGACCTGGCACAGACTCTCACGGAGGCACGTGTAAAAAAATAACACAAAGACTTTTATTTTCTTCATCTGTGGGGCACGTCTTCCCTGTGAACCCCACAGGCACAACACAGTCCAAACCAGCACAAGCACAAAACACACTCCCTTCTGGCACCATCAATCCTCCCGTCAAGCTTCGTCCTCCACCTACTGACTCAGGCTGCTGAGTGGTGGTTGCTGGCTCCTTTTATTGGGCACCCGGAAGTGCTCCAGGTGCTTGATTGCTGACATCCGGCTGCATTTCTGGGAGTGGCGAATATGCTGCCCAGATGGGCTCAGGAGTCCCAGCTGCAGCACCCCCTGGCGGCGCCTGCGGGATCCAACAGGGCTGCACCCAACTCCAATTCCCATGGAGCCCTGCGGGAAACCGAGGCACCGCTCCAACCCAGGGGATGGCAATCCAGCATCCAGGGGGAGGTATTGCACCGTCCAGGGCTGCTCCCCCTGAATATACAGTGAAGGGGCGTTCCGGCTGGGCCTGGACCCCGGCCGTCTGCCACACCATGCAGAAATTTTGTTGAAAAATGGGATTTGTATTTACTTGTGATGTTTATCCCTAGATATTTAAATTGATCTGCTAAGATAAATGGGAAGGTGTCCAGTCTAGTACTGTGTGCTAGATTGTTCACTGGAAAAAAGCACACTTTTATTCAAATTAATTTTGAGCCAGATATCTTTTGAAAATCTTCTGGTGCTTTTAGGACTTCTGGCACGGAATTAAGTGGGTCAGATATATACAGTACCATATCATCTGCATATAGTGATATTTTCTGTTAAAGCCCTTCTCTGAATGGCGATTGCAAAGAGCAATGGTGATAGGGGATATCCTTGTCGAGTACTAACTTGGAGTAGTCTGAAATAATGTTGAACTGAGGCTTCTGGACTAGTATAGAGTAGTTTGTACATATGTTTGGGCCAAAGCCAAATGCCATGTCTAATGCTTTTTCTGTATCTAAATAAAGTAAGATCTTGGGGTGTTAGATTTAATGGGTGAATACATTATAATATATAAACGTCAAAGATTAGAAACTAAGTGTCTGCTTTTAAAAAGTCTGATTTAGTCTTGTGATATCACAGAAGGAAGCACTTTCTCAGTCCTTCTAACTAGAACGTTGGAGAGCATCTTAATATCATTATTCAGGAGTGAGATTGGTCTGTATGATGCACATTGTAGTAAGTCCTTATTTTTCTTAGGAAAGACAATAATTAATGCTTGGCGAAAACTTTGAGGTCGAATTTTGTTGTCTTTAGCTTCTATAAACGTTGCTAATAAAAGTACAGCTAACTTATTTTATTTTATTTTTTTTATAAAATTACACTGTGTAGGCATCAGGGCCGGCTGATTTCCCACTTTGAAATGAGTTTATAGCATCTAGTAATTCTGAGAGTGTCAGAGGTTTATCCAGTTCCATAGCACAAATAGTATCTAGCTGTGGTGTCTGTAATGAGTCAAAGAACTCAGATTGTGTAGAATATAAGGACTTAAAGTACTCTCTAAATGTGTGTGTTATTTTTTTAGGTGTATGATTTTATCTCCCTCTGTGTTGATAATTGCTGTTATTGCTATGTGGACTTCCTGCTTGTGGATTTTTTGAGCTAAAATCTTATTGGCCTTCTATCCGTTTTCATAATTATGATGTTGCAATTTAAAGATGAGCTGTTCAGTTTCTTTAGTAGTCAAGAAGTTAAATTCTGATTGCAAAACCTGTCTTTTCCAATAAAGTGCCTCATTTGCAGATCTGGCGTATTCTAGATCTATTCTGGTAATTTTGCTGATTAACTCAGACACCTTCTTGGTTTCCAATTTATTTTTGTGAGAAAGATATGAAATAATCTGTCCTCTAAAAAATGCCTTCAGAGTTTCCCAGAGTATTCCTGCAGAGATCTCTGGGGATGCATTTGTCTCCAGAAAATAATCAATTTATTTAGATATGAATTCTGTACAGTTCTCATCAGGTAATGACAGGGGGTTAAGATGTCAGCTACAAGATGAGTGTGTGGGGTATAGTAAGTTAAGCTCCATGATCAGAGAGGCATGGTCAGAGATAAAAATAGCGTCATACTTACACGAGTTGATAATGGGCAAAAAATTATTGTCTATGAAGAAACAATCAATTCCTGAGTAACACTGATGAACTTGTGATAAGAAGGAATATGCTCTAAGGTTAAGATTTAAGAACCTCC
The DNA here is from genome assembly GCF_900747795.2 of Erpetoichthys calabaricus. Taxonomy (NCBI): domain Eukaryota; kingdom Metazoa; phylum Chordata; class Cladistia; order Polypteriformes; family Polypteridae; genus Erpetoichthys; species Erpetoichthys calabaricus. Next base: position 152,426,235 of record NC_041401.2, on the reverse strand, counting down.
ATGGGTTCAATAAGTTCTAATCTATTACAAATTGTGTAATTATTTTTGCAGTATTGGATGTTATTATTGCTGCAGCTGAAGACCTATCTAAGTCTGGATTTAAAACACAAAGTCTCCAACCATTATAATTTTATGACTGTTCACATTAGGAATAGATGCAAATGCATGGATGAAATGTCTATCATCCACGTTAGGTGCGTAAATATTCATCAGAATCACTTCAGTATTAAATAATTTGCTAATCACCATGACATATTGCCCTTCAGGATCACATTATATGGTCTAACACTACAAATGGGATAGTTCTGTGTGTTAAGATTCTCATAACCCCAGTTTTCTTTATATAACTGGAGTGAAAAATTTGGCTAATCCACTCTCTTTGCAACCAAAACTGGTCCTTACTTATTAAGTGAGTCTCCTGTAAAAATACTATCTTGGCATATAAACCTGTTAAGTGAGTGAATACTTTCTTTCTATTTAATTCACAAGTTAAGATCTTAGACATTCCAGCTCACAAATTTCACTGTTTGGATATAAAAACAATGATTCTGAACTTTTGTTGACATTTTGTAGTCTTAAGTTAAGGCAGTACATTTTTACATATAATAGGTTTGATCTAGATTTCAAAATTGGTTTAAATACAAAATTCATATAGTTACAGCTTCTATTTCCATTTAAGTGATTTTCATAAAAGTTGATTATCAGAAAACAATACGTGTCTAACACGAGTATGTAAAAGTGCACCTAAACACCACAGCACAAATGCTTCAAATCAAAAATCTACTTAGTGTTTTACAGCAATGTGTAAATTGTAGCATTACCTCATATTGATTGAGAAACATGTGGAGTTGTTGTACAGAGATGCGTAAGTCGGTCTCATTGAACTCATATGGGATGTTCCAACCAAGTGGGCCAAACTTACGCCTTTCCTGAACCAGTGCATGAAAGAAGCAAAGTCCATAGAGCAACTTCTTAAAGGCATCCTGGAACAAAAAGATAGAGAGAATAACACATTTAAGACTCAGCCATTGAAATGTTAAATAACTTTATTTTAATATAACAATTGAGTAAGCACAGTGTCAACAGATGAACCTCATTGAATTTCTGTTCCACCGGGAAATTTGTATGCAGTATACAGAAATGAGATAAATGACCTTAAGATGGACCTACTCTCTATGCTGGTGCCTTGTGGCTTTGGGCACAGACAATCAGGTTATCTGAAGCTACAGTCAGAGATGTGAAGTGTCCTATAACCTATAATAAAATGCGTTGCTTTGACTGTTTAAGAATATCCTCTATGACCTTCTTCCCTAGATCACACAATTTGGGGATTATCCTCTATTAATAACTTACTGAAATAAAAGCTTTGCCTGTCTAATGGACAGCCTTTGCACCATAATAACCTTCAATTCTTTAGCAGTTACATTGGGAGTAACATCCAAAGTAATGATACTGTGGTATGCTACACCAAACTGCTAGCATATTGTCTCATTTTGATTAACTGGACCTGTCTGCAATTGTAAAATGGAAAATTTAGGTCCCATTTCATTGAAAACTTCAGAAAGTTCAGTTCATCTAAACAGAAAATCAAAAGTTTTTAAAGAAACTGGTAGGCTGTTATCCATGTTGTCTTTAAATTAAATGTATGTTCTTTTCATTATTCAGTATTTTGAATGATTACTTCATGTCTAGTCCATACTACTTTTGCTCTCTCTTGGATAGGGGTCTCTAAATATAGTAGTTCGATAAACTCTTTAAAATGTAATACTGTTGATCTTACTGGTTTATAAAATGTGCATTCTAAAGAAATTTTGAAGTCAATAAAAGACATAAAAATAAATGCTAAAGGAAGATCCTAAAGCAGAACAAAGGAATAATCCAAGGTCAGGGAAGATCAAGGCACATAAACTGCTAGAGGGATTATGAGGTTTGGAGGTTTCCAACCATGAACCATGGATTGCTTTCCTCCATACTAACTAGTAACACGAATGCACAGAAAGCAAAAATGGGGACCCTGCTTTGTTAAGAGTGGGGAGCCCAAGAGTGTTTAATTCATATTGTGGGATAATTCATTACGTATTCAACCTCCTATTTCTGATATTCATTTTAATCATTGCATAATGTACAGTATATAATGTAAAGAAAATGAAATGTTTAAAACACAGACGTGTAAAATGCTTTGCTTTAAAAACAAATGCACTAGCAGTTTTTACAGCGCTTGCCTAATACATGTACATTCTGCTCAGATATACCCCTAATGGTTCATGCAAGAAGATGATTCAACTGAGATAAAGTCTTCTCGGACAGCACTATACATCAGCTTATTTACACTTTTTTTTTTTTATAAAATACTAGGGGGCTCTGCCCCCTGCTTGCTTCGCTCGCTCACCCTGGGTTTGGTTTACCGGATATACAATTTAAAAAGATTGTTATTTTCATGGGAATTGTTACATATGCATTATTTTCACTTTTACTTTAAAAATATTGTAAAAACAATACTTGTCCTTTATTTCTGGCCCCAGTCGTGGTTAAATCTCTTTCTTGCAGGACGTATAACATTGCTCGCGTTGTGAAGTGGGCTGAACACAAGGTAAGGGGCACACTGTGTGTTCTGCTTGTTGTGCTGCGCATTGATCATTTAAAAGCCTGTACAGCAGCTGTCCTTTTGCCACTTCGCGTCTCTGCCGCTCGCATTGTGAACCGGGGGAGGGCTTAACGCACGCTAAGGAGAAGCGGTCAGATCATCTGCTGACTTGCTGCTGGCGAGATGTGTGTTCTGCTCATCGCACTACGCATCGATCATTTAAAAGCCTGTACAGCAGCTGTCCTTTTGCCACTTCACGTCTTTGCCACTCACGTTGTGAACGGGGGTTTTGGGGGTTGGGGGCTGAATGCACGCTAAGGAGAAGTGGTCGGATCATCTGCTGGCTTGCTGCTGCTGGTGAGCTGCGTGTTCTGCTTGTCGCTTGTTGTTTTAAGAGCTGGGAGCACATGAAGTGTGTCTGCCAAAAGCATTCCAACACCTGCTGGTTAGATGTCCGTGAACTTGTTTTAAATGTTATCTTTTATGTCTCGTGTGACATTAAAGTGTCTCTCGTGGGACGTCAAATTGTCATCCGAGAAGATCACGTCTTGTCTCCCTAGTCTCCCGCCCAAGATTTTTTTTTTAAATAATAGAGAGATTTCAATAGTAAAAGCAGTTGCTAAATGAAAGATGACACTCACTTGTGGCATCACCTCTACAGAGGTGGAAGATAGATTAATAATCTAATATCAAAATATAGCACAGTACAAATCACGCTTGACCTCTAATCACTCACGTCTGAAGCAATTCTCACCAAAATTAAATGAATTCAATCAAATGATGATAAATATAATTACAAAAGTGTAATTCAGTTCAATGACTGTATAATACACAAGAGCTGATCTTATTTCAAGATACTAAAAACAAGTCCATTTAGAAACTGAATCTAAAACAACAATGTCTTTTAGATACTCCACATTTGTTAAGTCTAAATTCCACTTTATAAAACAGAACTATCCATCCATCCATTTTTGAAGCCACTCATTCAAATACAGAGACAGAAGAGGATCAACATGAATTCAAATTAAATAAACCCAAGGGGTTGGTATGTGTACTGAACAGGGTTTGGCCTGCTTTTGAATTTTCTTAATTTGTAGACAACATAGGTATACATTGAAAAAATTGTTTTGAAAATTTCATGTTATTATTACATATTTTAAGGTGTTAAATTCAAAAATGAAAAACATTTTTCTGCATCATGTAACATCCATCCATCCATCTAGTATCCAACCCGCTATATGTCCTAACTACAGGGTCACGGGGGGTCTGCTGGAGCCAATCCCAGACAACACAGGGCGCAAGGCAGGAAACAAACACCGGGCAGGGCACGCGCACACACACACACCCACCAAGCACATACTAGGGACAATTTAGTATAGCCAATGCACCTAACCTGCATGTCTTTGGACTGTGGGAGGAAACCAGAGTACCCAGAGGAAACCCACGCAGACACGGGGAAAACATGCAAACTCCACGCAGGGAGGACCCGGGCGGCGAACCCAGGTCCCCAGGTCTCCCAACTGCGAGGCAACAGCGCCACCCACTGCATCACCATGCCGCCATCATGTACCATTTTTTCACAAAACACATTTTTTTGCTGTTAGTAATAGTTTTTTTTTAATTGTCTTCACACTATAAATAACTAAATATCAATATTTTATTTTAATGTTGTTTGCTTTATTTAATATTTTCTAATATTAAAATCTATGTTTAAAGGTTTGAAAATCCTGCAATAAGCCCAGTTGGTTCATATGCAGAGCCCTGAAAGTTCTGCACATCGTATGGGGTCAGCAGTTAGGGTATACACAATTCCTATGTTTTTCCATGTGGGTGGGTCAGCAGAGCCAAGAATTTACATGGGGTTCAGAAGGAATGGCCAACTGGAAAAAAAGCTACAGCTTGAGTTTGGTGCCAAAAACATCATCGGACATAGCTTGGTTGATCCAGATAAAGTGCTGCTACCACTGCTTCATATTAAGCTTGGTTTGATGAAGCAAATTGTCAAAGCCCTATCAAAAGATGGAAATATTTTTGCCAAAAGTTTCCATATTGTCTAAGACTAGATTTTGCTGGAACTGATATTATAAATCTGATTTCTAATGCAGGATTTGATGGTGCAATGAATAACCTGGGGCAAAAGACTTGGGTATCATTCAAAAAAAGTAATTTATACGTTTTTAGGTAACAAAAATCCAAATATGTATTTGTTCATTTTAAGGAACTGGGTTGCAACATGAGTTTCAAAGTTCACTTTATGGATTCACATTTGGAAATTTTCCCTAAAAAGTTTGGAGTGGTGAGTGAGAAGCAAAGTGGACGATTTCATCAGGATATCAACATGGAAAGAAGGTGCCAGGGATATTGGGATGGAAAACTACTGTTGAATGATGCTACCTGAAAAAGTGTATAAAAAGCAGGCCACCAAAAACTAACAAGTGACAAAAACCAGAAGTGTCAGTCAATAAATATTTATGTTTTTATTTACATAGAGGTTTAAAAATATTAAATTGACTAAATATGTTCAACTGCAGTGGGCTGGCACCCTGTCCGGGGATTTGTTCCTGCCTTCTGCCCTGTGCTGGCTGGGATTGGCTCCAGCAGACCCCCGTGACCCTGTGTTATGATACAGCGGGTTGGACAATGACTGACTGACTAAATATGTTCATGCTACATTGATTTAGAAGAATGTTGTATACGTGAATAAATTGTATAATGTGTTAAATTATAATTAAACTTCTTTTAGTTTTGTACCTAAAAGTGATATGATGGAAAAATTAATTATATTTTTATTGTGTTCATGATGAATGTAAAAATATCTACTCACAATTAAAATATTTTTTATGAGTTTAACTGTGCAGACCTGTGTAACAGTCCATTGAACTGAATGAAAGTGGCTGACATGAAATTCCTCTGAGCCAGCTTTGTAAACCCATCCAGACACACATACAGTATATATATGAGGGCATCATAGATAAAGGAAAGGTGCTGTCAATCACTCGTGAGAACAAACTAGGCCAAGATTTGCATCTTTATTTAGAGTTGGGCACTTCAAACATCTCTGAAATAATTTACTAATCATTTGCCCTTGGTGGATACATCTTATGTAAACAGCAATCAGTTTAAGAGATAATTAAGCTAGGGGTTCGATTACTTTTGCATTTGAGCTAAATCTTTTTCATGCCTCTTTTTGTATTGCATGCATCAAAGTGGAATTATTTATGATTGAACGGATATGAATTTCCTAGCATTTTATCCTTAAATCAAATTGATAGACATAAGCACTATTCCATTTTTTATCTTGGTTAAACAGAAGCAAAATGGAAATATTCACTGCAAAATATTCCACACAGTTTTTAGCACTGTATTGAGAAGCAAGCATTCATTTTCTAATTATCTTTTGTTTTCATGTTTAGTTAATTTTAGAAGTTTAACAACTTAAAAAATGTTATGGAAAACAAAAGATTCCTCAGTTTATCAGCTACTATAGCAACAACTTAGTCTTTAAAACACTCCAGGTTATCTGCTTTAATTGCATGACTTTGCAGTTTTATTATAACAGAAAAAATATTAATTATTCCTATTAACCATACTACTACTACTAATAATAATAACATATTAAGACAGCACAAGACTTGGATTCATTCATATGGAATTCTTCCATTCTTCCCATGTCCGCTTGTGTTTTTTTCCTCCAGACAGTCCACACAATTGCCCACCCCATATGACTGAGTGTGAGTTACTGCATTAGTGTGTGTGCTCTGCCATAGGCTGACATTTGGATGAGTGATGGACTCTGATTTCTGCTGCTGGGAAAGGCACCAGCTACCTGCAGCACTAAACATGATAAGCAAGATAGAAGATGGATTGATTGATGCACAATAATAATAATAATAATAATAATAATAATAATAATAATAGTACAGGTTTTCACAATATCCCAGAACCCCTTAGAGGGATATCTTGGTACAACCTAAAAATATCATCTTTATTTTATATAGCACCATTAACACCATGCACTATTCCAAGGTGCTTTCCAGGGCTAACAACACACTATTAAATTTAACAACTGAATTTCTGCCCTGAAAGCTTTTCCCACTTTCAAGTGGAGTTGCTATATTGGACCTGCCTCCTCCACTGTGATCTGTTGTACTCTATACTTCTCGTCTGATACTGTTTTCTCCCTTACGTCCCCTTCACACAGTCAACCCACTTTCTGTTTGGTCATCTTTTTCTCCTCTGTCCTGATCCCTCCATATCCAGGATTCTTCTGCACACCTTGCTTACCCATCTTTTCATTACATGCCCGTACCATTTTAACCTTTTTTCCTATATTTTATATAGAGATCTCCAACTTTAACTGTACAGTACTTCTGATTCTCTTATTCCTGATCTTATCAAGTTTTTTTACCCCACACATCCATCTCGACAGCCTCATTTATGTAGCATCCATTTTTCCTTTTATTCAACTTTTTAACTGCCCAGGTTTCTGATCCGTACAACAGTGCTCATCTGACCACTGTTTCATACACTTTACACTTCACTCTTACAGTAATTTAACAAATGAACTATACAGTTTTTAAAAAAGTAGAATTAGTAGAATTCAGAAAGACCTTGAAAGTATACTTGACAGATTTTACCTGCAAGTTTGATACTGACCTTTACAAGTCCAAGAAAGCAATGGTATAAAATTACAAAATGGTACATACCATACACAATACTGATAGACAACACAGTATATAAGAACTATAATGATCAAGTGCAGCTACAGAGCAAAACTAGAAAATAGTGAAAAAATTGTCTCTTATACTGTATTACTATTAACTCTTGTAAAAATAAGTGAATTTATTAATCTATAATACCGAATGGACAAAAAACAAAATTCCATTACGCAAATTTTTTGTCTCTTGTGTTTTTTACAGCAGCCAGCAAGAAAGAGTAGTAGAGTGAGGCAGACTATGTTAATTGTGTCATAGGGCCAAAGGCACAGCAGGGGCAGGAGACATCAGGAAGCAGTGCTAAAAGTGGCTTTAGGCATTTATTAAGCCTCCTGATTTCGGATCATATGATACCACAGGGTGCCAAAAACAAGCAATAGCCACTATAGCACTGTTTAGTATGAAAGCTTACAAACAGAGGATTCTAGGGGATTCTATTGCCTGGATGCAATGGACACAATAGTGCAAGCAGGCACTGAATTTGTAACTGGAAGAGACCTCGATCCAATCACCAGAGATTACTTCCTTCAAAACTACCTGCACTCATCTCCTTTGCCTCTTTTTCATCTAAAGGCTGTGAAGCCACTCTCTTTGTGAGCTGAATGCCAATGATATGTTATCTTTGTGAACTAAAAGCTAATATGTCATTCTTTTTTGAGGTGAGAAACCAATCACTCTCTGCAGAGCAAAGAGCTCACAAACTTTCTTTGACCTTGAAGCTACTCTCCACAGAGCCTTAGAGCTGGATCCCAGGAACAAAGATCCACTCTGCCAAGCCAAGCTCTGTGCCAGTGACCGAACCCAGACTGAGAAGCAGCATTATCTCTAGAAAGAAACTTCAGCACCTACATTCTTGTGCCAGAAAGAGTAAAGATTTTCCCTATGAAGTTACAGAGGGCACAGCAAAAGAGCTTAACAGCAAGTTAAGGAAGGCAGTTTCACATCACACCATTGACAAAGGACCACGTAACAAAAACCAAGAGTGTACACCAACGCAAGAAGAGTTCTCCACTTGAACCCAGTGCAACAACAGCAACAAACCTACACAACATCAGACATCATTAAAGACTTTGTATTGTAAAACTGTTTATCTTTGCCAAGATAAATTAGAACTCTAAATAGCCAGTAAACAGCCAGCCTTTTCTGCATTATGTTTTGTATGTCTTGCATCCTGTCTTCTACGTCAATATATATGCAGGTATCATATTTCTATAATCCTTACATTTATCCAGTGGCATAGCTAGGGGCGGGCAGAGGGGGCAGTCTGCCCCGGGCGGCACATTTTTGGGGGCAGCATTATTGGCCAAAAGGCTCAGTACAATTCGTGTGTAAACAGCAGGGTACGGAAAAATATCATTCATGAATGAAAAAAGTAAAATTCTCTGATTTTTATCCACAAATGCTTCAAAAATAATTTTCAGACTGTTCTTCTACGATGGCATCAGACAGAGCTGTTGAAATTTATGAGGCAATAACAAAAATAAACATAAACATTACACCGATAATAATTTCTAGGAAGACAAACAGCTAATTTACAATTTATAATTTCGTTTCGTTATCAATCCGAATGTGTTTTTGCTCTGTGCAGAAAACATCCCCACCTATCACTTGTATAGTACACTGGTTCTGGTTTTCGCAGTGTAATTATATTAAACTAATAATTAGAACACGGCCTTTCAGTGCGTCTATACTATATTCTTGTCTATCCATCCATCCATCCATTTTCCAACCCGCTGAATCCGAACACAGGGTCACGGGGGTCTGCTGGAGCCAAACCCAGCCAACACAGGGCACAAGGCAGGGAACCAATCCTGGGCAGGGTGCCAACCCACCGCAGATTCTTGTCTAGTTGATGCTTATAAATAACTATATATGAAAAATATTGTTGTTTCTCTCTATATGAATAAATCTATGCAAAATGTATCCTAATTTTTCTCTATACGTCATTTTAATTTTCTATTTAAATAGGTTAACATATTCAGATATGTTGGAGGGTGGCAAATTGAAGCACTGCCCCACCCGAGCGGCACGAACTCGAGCTACGCCACTGTATTTATCAATAAATTGTATTATTCTGTTTCGTAAAATGAGTCTGCGTCAGTCATCTTGATTAATTCTAACGGCCAGAGACATCTTCTACAAAGAAAGGTAAAGCCTTACCAGATTATTTGATTAATTATGGGAATTGCCAAAGGAAAAAACTGATAATTAATTAACTGATTAACATCAATTAAATCAATTCTTTTTCTCATGTTTATACCCCATTTACTACATTTATTTGGTGTCCCTGAAAGCAGAAACCTCTCATTTTTCTACAAGTCAATCCGTAAGACTTTTCACAAATCTTGTTCAAGAAGCAAATTCTATGAATAATTTGGCTATAAATTAACAAATACAGGCCAAAACCAAGGTCAGTCTGACCATCTGATACCATGTCAGCCATCACCTGAGCACTTTGTGTTCACACAAACAAATTGCAGCACCTTTTTGTAACAGGCCAAGAGATAAAGCTTTAAAAATGGTACAGTGACTAGGAAGAAGTATGATTAAAGATCTTACTGGTTTATTACAGCTGTTGAAAAATTCAGGATCAGAAATTGGGTCCATAAGGTAGGAGCGCACAATGTTGGAGCGTAGCCCTTTGGGAGCTTCATTGGTCATCTTGACACCATTCTGCAGTACTGAAACTGGGAATGTAGGGGAAGGGTAGCTGGTAAGCCACAGACGGAAATCAGGATGAGTTGTATCTGGATTCAGCTCCTGTAAAAAGTTCATATTGAATAATACACATAAATAAACAATAAACATGCAGTATACTTGAAAAATAACAGACGTTGTTAGTTAGAACAGGAGACAATAAAAAGCAACTTAGTTCAGCACAACAGATATAGCAGGCTCCTAGGGTGCTGCATTTGGTCACAATAATAGATGACTGTTATTAATCTGACAGATCTATTTGTTTTTATACATTTAATATTCTTTCCCCAGGTCTGTATATGAAGCTCCTCCTCTTGTTCTTCTTCTTCAGTAGCTTTTCCCATTTTTTTATGGGGTTGCTATTTTTTTGACTAGATTTCTCAATCACAGTCAAATCAAGATGAAAAGCTCTGTTCCACTTTAATCAGCCTAACATGTTTCCTTATCATTTATAATGTATTAATAATAATAATTCTTTACATTTATATAGCGATTTTCTCATTCCTTAATTTGTGGGAGTCATGGTGGCGCAGTGGTAGCATTGCTGCCTTGTAGTAAAGAGATCAGGATTCACATCCTGGGCCTTCCCTGCATGGAGTTTTATGTTCTCCCCATGTCTGCATGGGCTTCCTCCCACCATCCAAAGACATGCAGGTTAGGTGAACCAGCGGTGCTAAATTGGCCCTGGTGTGTGGGTGTGTTCAACCTGTAATGGATGAAGCCCTGGTCAGGGTTTGTTCCTGCCTTGCACATTATTCTAGCTGGGACAGGCTCCAGCACCCCAGACTGCAATCCTGGTCTGGATCAAGTAGGTTAGAAAAATGACATGACATTTTATTTTGTTTCTTTGAATTGTTTGCTTTGTAGCTCTATAAAGGACTCTAAACATGTGTTTGTGTGATTGATTATCTGGGATAAACCTGAGAATTTCTTTCTGTGCACCTCATACCACACATGATAGGATATAATTGTAAGTTACACTGCTAACCTGCAGCTATGCATACTGTAAATATATTATGAGTGCATAATTACTGCTAGTCTGCATCATCACAGCATAAAGCTGCTTCTTTCAACCCTGTTCAATAACTAATCAGTCTACCACCATAGCAGTCAGCTGCATCTGTCCATTTAGTGTCTGTTTTTCACTCAGAACTAGTGGTGATGTATGGCTCTGCTGCTCTGGGGTGTGCTTAATTACAGTATTTCATTGTGAAATGGAAACCAAGAACTGAAAAACATCATTAGAACACCACACTGTTTTGCATATCTACTTCACTTAATTTATTGACACCGCTATCTCAGATGGACAGTTTTAAGAAGATGGAAAGCCTTTTTGCTTCAGACTTTCATTCCCCTTTACAAATCTTGGATTTCCATCACAGGACTGTAATTCTTTATATGACAGAGTGCAGATTTGCAAGATCAATTATTAATTCATTGTAAAGATGGACATATCTTAGCATTACACAAACATTCCAGGACACACTGCACTGTACAATTTTAGATTTAAACACATCAAATGATATATAAAATCTTCCAGCTTATTACCTCACACACTCTCTCCAGCATTGGCATCCAGGAAGTGGCGAGATGACAGTTCTGCAAGACCACCCAAGTTCCCTCCTTTACTGCCTTCTCAATCATTCGCATGGCAATAGGACCTTGCCCTTGACCGAGTGAAAGGGAACTTAATTTGGATCCACCAAAACCCTGTGCATACAAATAGCCAAATATTTTATTATTTTTACTAAACATTGTTGGAATGAAACAGTCCTAAATAATTTATCAACAACTGCTTTTCTGGCTATAGAGTAGCAGAATAAGGGGTTTTATAATTTACAAGTAATAACATTGTGGCAGGTGGCTGATTGCGAGCCGCACCCAGCTACCTATTTAAGGAGCCGCCGCCCTGCAATCAAGGCTGGAGTCGGGTAGGAGGTGGACAAGGCCGGTGCAGAGGGGGCGAGGAGAGGCCCTGTGTGACGTGAGAGAGAAGAGAGAGAAAGAGAGACGGCTCAGAGAGGAGCCTGGACTGTGAGAGACTGTGGGGGGTTTGGTGTGGTGCACATAGAGACTGTTGTATATAGTAGAATTGTGTAAATAAACGTGTGGTGATGGACTGAAACGTGTCTGCCTGTCTGTGTCTGGGAAGCGCCCTTTCACAGTGGCGTAGTCGGCAGGATGCTGCACCTGGTTCAAGGTGTGGACCTGCATATCAGAAAAAGTTTGTGAAAGGCCCGGCACAGCAGGCGACCTCAACCCACGTGCCGCAGGGGCGGCGTGCACCCAACCCCGCAGCAACAGAGTGTGTCATGGACCGTTGGTGGACTTTGTATTTCAGGGGCAGCTCACCGACACGGCAGCAACAAGAGGCGCTGCTGGGAAGGAGAGGCTGCAGCTGGGGAAGCCGCAGCAGCAGCGGAGCTGCCCGGAGAGACGCTCTCCTGTGAGAGAGGAGAGCGAGATGGCCGGCAGGAAGTCCCTCCTCCTAACAGGCACGGGATTGGACAGCGTGTCCTGTTCTCTCGCCAGTGAGTGGTCGGAAGCGAGAGCAGGGAATGTCCGTCCCGTGCTTCAAAGAAACCCGAGTGGGCTGCAGGGAAGCGCCCATAGAGAGCAGTCGGTAAGTGGAACTACTGGCAAGGTAAGCCCACCGCCAGCTGCTTCTCTCTCCTTGGCGGCGATTTTGCAGGAGCTGCAAAAACAGCTGTGCCTTGTGCTGTTGCCGCCGGCCGAGCGATGTGCCCTCCGGGCGGAGACGCTGGAGTCAGGAGGGATGGCAGTGGCGTTGGATCGAGAGCCGCAGGCAAGAGAGGATCGGCGCGCTGCAGAGGAAGCGGTTTGGGGAAGCCAGTTCCTCCGATAAAGGAGTACGTGCTGCTGAGTGCGCGCGTACTTCAAAGGGCCATCCTCTGCGGAAGCAGAGGAAATACCCGTTGGCTGAGAGGTGGAAATGGAGCGTGATCCCACTGGTGGTCCCGTGGCGGGGAGCACGGACTGCTCAGGCTGGGAGGCTGGAAAAGAGAGCATCGGGGTACCGATCGGGGCCGAGAGCGTTGGCCCAACTGAAGACGAGCCGTGGGGCTGCGTCAGGGCAATGCCTCCGCCCTTGTTTTTCTATTTCTTTTCTAGGATCGGGCCCTAGGCTACGGAGTGTCAACTTGCTGCCGAGTGGTTCACGTCCTCGCGGAATGGTCCACTGGTCCTGGGAGGTCTCAGCTAGTGGGGGAGGCAGGTGGCTGATTGCGAGCCGCACCCAGCTACCTATTTAAGGAGCCGCCGCCCTGCAATCAAGGCTGGAGTTGGGTAGAAGGTGGACAAGGCCGGTGCAGATGGGGCGAGGAGAGGCCCTGTGTGACGTGAGAGAGAAAGAGAGACGGCTCAGAGAGAAGCCTGGACTGTGAGAGACTGGGGGGGGGGTTTGGTGTGGTGCACATAGAGACTGTTGTATATAGTAGAATTGTGTAAATAAACGTGTGGTGATGGACTGGAACGTGTCTGCCTGTCTGTGTCCGGGAAGCGCCCTTTCACAACATAAACAATGGGACATAACAAGGTCATTGAAAGGAACATATTTATTTATTTGTGAAAAGTGTACTCTGTGTGAAAAAAAACATATACACTATATATTAACAGATACATGAGTATGGTACACCTCAGTGGCAGATTTAAGAGAAATACTTGCTCATTTTTTCATTGTATCCTCAGGCGTGATTCAGAAGAAGACCACTAATCTTGCTTTGCTGCTATCTCAGGACCCACCTTTTCTGGTCCTGACAAACTAAATCTCAGCTATTCCTCAACATTCTCATTTTTCTAATTCTTATGGTATATATATATATATATATATATATATTCAGGCTGATGATTAATTGCCATTAACATGTGTGATTAACATGTTAAAAATTGCAGCGATTACATTTTCTGTCGCAACACCAAAATGTCTTAATTAAATCCAGTTAATCTGACTGCGCTTCACAGATTGTTAATGAAGTAATACCAAACAAATCCAAGTATATTAATAGAAGTACATAAATATATTGTACAAGTATCTGTCTTATGCGTGCTGTTAGTCACTGCTTGGACTTCCATACACACAATGTGTGGGAGCTTTCTTCATTCCAGGAGTGAGAGTTGGAAAATGGTGATTGACAGCATTACCCTTCAAGGGTGGGCTTTAAGGGCTGCTGTCAGGAATGGTTTTGATCAGTAGCCAATTAGGTCAGGCTGCTAAATACAAAAAAAAGAAGGAAAAAAAACCATTGTGAGATGTCGGATTCAAGCACTGAGATCACATTCTTCTCAGCAGAAGAAACATTTAAAAAGAATGTCCCTTGAACAAGTCCATCCATCCATCTTCTGTTCCTTATCTGGGTCTGGGTCTCGGGGTTAGCAGTCTAAGCAAAGATGCCCAGATATTCCTTTACCCTGGCAGCTCCTTTAACTCTTCCCAGGTCCCATAACAGTAGAAAAATATAATCTCTCCAGAATGTCATGGGTCTGCCCCGAGGTGTCTTCCTGGTTGAACATACCCAAAACACTTCCCCAGCAACACATCCAGATTTTATTCCAATAAGAAGCTCAAACCACCCCAATTGGCTCCTTCTGATTCAGAGGAGCAACAGATCTACTTCTACATTGAGCTCCTCCTGAATGTTTGAGTTCCCCCCCCCCCCTTCTCTAAGGCTGATGCCAGACACCGTGTTTCTCTCATTTGCATCTGCAATTGAACTGCTTAATTCCCTGCTCAAACCTTGTGATCATAGGTGAGGACAGGGACATAGGTCAATCAGTAAATCAAGAGCTTTGTCTTTCTGCGCCGGTCTCTCATCACCACAACTGACTGGTACAATGTCCGCATAACTGCAGATGCCACTCCGATCTGCCTGTCAAGCTCTTCCTCCCTTAGTCTTTCACTCGTGAACACAACCCTGAGATAATTAAACTCCTTCACTTGAAGCAGCAACTCATCCCCAACCTGAGGACGAGGTGTAAATAAACTGGTCTCCTTAAGCAATTGGCTAAATCTAATAGTGAGAAAATCAATAATGGCTTATTTTTCATCTTTATATTTTATAGACAACATTATTGACAGAACCAATCAAAGTGATTGCTAGAGTCTAATTTGCATTGAGATATGGCTCAAGATAAAACAAAATGAACCACTTTAGGTACTGTGAAAATGCATTTATGACTCATATATATATATATGGTTGAAATAGTTTTTACTGTCAAATAATGCAAAGAGTTCGCCCTAATTCTGGGCTCATCAAACGTACACACTCACTGCACCCGCCTCTCGGGGAATTGAACCTCGGACGTTAGCGCCAGAGGCGAAGCCTCTAATGTTGCACCACGGCGTGTGGTCCGTTCATTTGACAGCATCTACAGACTACGAATGCCATGAATATATATATATATATATATATATATATATATATATATATATAGGTCCAATTCATTCATTGTTCTTCTCTCTCTTGTTAAATTAACCCTAGCCTGAATGAATCTATTAATTTTTTACATTTAAAATTTCTCATTTAAAGATTTACCAATGTTGTTTCTTGTCCTAGAGTGTGTATATAAACACAGGGAACTCCAATTTCTGTATTACATCTTGCCTGAAGAAGGGGCCTGAGTTGCCTCGAAAGCTTGCATATTGTAATCTTTTTAGTTAGCCAATAAAAGGTGTCATTTTGCTTGGCTCATTGTTTCCATTTGAAAGTAACTGAAAACTAGTAAGCCACACATAAAAGTATGAATATACCTGGTCGTCAGCAAACTTCAGAAGTGCAGCCATTGGGTCAGATCCAGGGGACAAAATAAAGATAAGTGGTGCACAACAATGACTGTCTGCAAATGCCTTTCCCAGGTCAAAGGGTGGTGCTTCAATGAACTGGCGTCCCAAATTTGTGCTAACAAACTCCTGCACCATAGGAATCACCTAAAAGAGGAGAGGATTTGAAAGAAAATTGGGTAAGGCAAGAATGCAAGTATACTGTTGTTTCATATATAGTGGAAAATAATGTGATTGTAACAATCTTATCACACTGTTAAATCACAACCAGTGAGTACTTTATTACAATCATTCATATTCTAATACTAATTTCAGTCTTACAATATGGAACATCAGAATGGAATTGAATGATCTTTTATCACAAAATGGAATGAAGTGATCTTTTATCATTTATCTCTGAAATATATACAAAATTCTGATGAGATGAGGAAAAGAAGCAATGCTGAAAAGTACACGTACAAGTAAAAACTCACAGATAAATGTATAAAACACAAATGCATAAAGCAATTTAATTTCTTGAAATATCATTTTATAACACATTTTTAAAAAATCATTCCTATCTACATTTTCAATGAAACATAGTGCAGGATGTTGTTAATATTTTTAATGTTCCCACATAAATAATTCAGAGAACTCAAATCAAAACTAGTAACCTGCTGTGAAGTAAAACTGTGATGAGGGACTCTCGAAACTACAAGACACAGAAAAGTATATACTGTAACATAAAACTGTCAAACCTGCTTAAATATTATACAGGGTCACAGGGGGCTGAAGCCTTTGGGTACGTGGCAGGAAACCGCCGCAGACATTGTGCCAGCCCATCACAGCATTCACTCACACACATTTTCAGACCAAATTCAGACAATAGTGCGATTCAGCTTCACACAGGTACAGAATTTTTACGTCCTCTGTGTTTCAATTTTTTGTATCTTTCCCCTTCAGACACTCACTGCCTGCTTTCTTTTATTCTGTCAAATTTTGCTATTTCTGTCAGATGTCTTTCACTTGCAGCTGTTTTAGCAAAGCAGTGGATGAACTGATGGGAAGATTTTTAGATAATTGATAGATTTAAATCAGATTAGCAATGTGTGGTGATAGCTTTGACAGGGTTTTGTTTTTCAAAATTGATAAAATCTGTTAAGCCAACAGACATAAACACTGAAGATACAGAGGAAATACCTTTACAGTAATCCCTCCTCCATCGCGGGGGCTGCGTTCCAGAACCCCCCGCGAAAGGTGAAAATCCGCGAAGTAGAAACCATACGTTTATATGGTAATTTTTATATTGTCATGCTTGGGTCACAGATTTGCACAGAAATACAGGAGGTTGTAGAGAGGCAGGAGCTTTATTCAAACACTGCAAACAAACATTTGTCTCTTTTTCAAAAGTTTAAACTGTGCTCCATGACAAGACAGAGATGACAGTTCCGTCTCACAATTAAAAGAATGCAAACATATCTTCCTCTTCAAAGGAGTGCGCATCAGGAGCAGATAATGTCAGAGAGATAGAGAAAAGCAAACAAATCAATAGGGCTGTTTGGCTTTTAAGTATGCGAAGCACCGCTGGTACAAAGCTGTTGAAGGCGGCAGCTCACACCCCCTCCGTCAGGAGCAGAGAAAGAGAGAGAGAGACAGATAAAAACAAACAACCAAAAATCAATACGTGCCCTTCGTGCTTTTAAGTATGCGAAGCACCGTGCAGCATGTCGCTTCACGAAGCAGCTGCACAGAAGGGAGCAAAGTGAAGATAATCTTTCAGCATTTTTTGACGAGCGTCCATATCGTCTAGGTGTGCGAACAGTCCCCCTGCTCAATCCCCCTACGTCAGGATCAGAGAAAGTCAGCGCAAGAGAGAGAGAAAAGTAAGCTGGGTAGCTTCTCAGCCATCTGCCAATAGCGTCCCTTGTATGAAATCAACTCGGCAAACCAACTGAGGAAGCATGTACCAGAAATGAAAAGACCCATTGTCCGCAGAAATCCGCGAACCAGCAAAAAATCCACGATATCTAAATATGCTTACATATAAAATCCGCGATAGAGTGAAGCCGCGAAAGGCGAAGCGCGATATAGCGAGGGATTACTGTATATAAAAAATGTTTACTTGGAAGAATGGTGTATTTGGCCAAGTACTGTTAAATTGAGATATTTTTTCATCACTGATTGGAGTTTTTGTTGCATTCTTTACTGTTGAAATTTGCTATACATCATACTGTATTTAAGGGGATGTACTACTGGAAACTTGAACTGATAACAAATCAAAGAATGACATTCGAAACAGTTTCAACAGAAAGTATACTAATGAGATGCAAAATAAGACACAATTTTTTTTTAGTGTGCTAATGAAAGCCATCTAAAAAACCTTAAGTCCATTCCAAAACCTAGCAGCAGTGTTTATTCCCCCAGCCATCCATGCGTAGCATTGAGTGCCATCTCACCATACATTCAAACAGTTTCTGGCCCTGGGCCATTGTGCTGCTATTTCAGCACAGCGCTGTGCTTGATCTGCGACCAACACTCCACTGTGCACACACCTGCACTAACGATCAGTATGTCGTACCAATTTACTGATAGTCACCTTTACGCAGCTCATACTGTCTGCTACATATTATATGCTATGCTTACACCTGATACTGTTTATATTTATTGATACTTATTGCAGTTGTTTATTACCATTGCTTTATTTAGTGATTTGTGAAATAACAGCATGAATGCAATAAAAGTATAAATATAATAAGAAGGGTCAGAATAGAAAAATAGCTTTTACATCCTTACTTTATCTGGTCGTAGACAACGAATAATCAACATTCTCTGGAACTGGCCAAGTTTTTCCTGCCAATCTGAAGGGAAAGGTGAGTTATGTGGCTCCTAAAAAATAAACATTTTATTGATGAGTTGCCTGTATAATAACAAATAGATTTAGATTTCTTTTTTGTTTGTTTTAAAAAAAAATGTCTCAGAGGAAAATCAAAAAAGCAACACCATGTTAGAGACAAACTGCACATTTCCTTTGATAAGCTGCAGTATAGCAACCCACATTAGACACTCTCTTTATTTAACTGTGTGAGACATGGCATTGTGAGACCATTAAATCTCTTCTTACAGTACAAAGCAGTTCAGGGATTAGCTGAATAAAAATGTGGGGCTCTTTTTAATTTCAAGAGGGCAGAACATCCCACTCCCAGTGAGAAATATTTGTTTAAATATTGCTTATATCAATCAAACGCTTTCTGATTTTGACAGGCAAGACATCTTGTGACACCAACTCCAATTTACAGACAGATAAACTCAATATTAAAAGGATTGCTTCTTCTTTTCATTCAATCTTGCACAATGAGGATAACAGCAGCAGTTTGTCATTTATTTTTTAAACCCAGGATTTATTAGCTTATTGCAAGATTAAGCAACATAATTAAGTGGCCAAGAAAGCAATCAATTTCTGCCACTTGTACCAGCATCTTTTATTGTGAAAGATTGGCCTAGTTGGAATACTAGTTGATTTCTTTTATCTACACATTTCAGTGAAAATTCATGTTTAAGGCAGTTGTCAATTAAGTTGTGGGGTTGTATTCTGCTCACAAGTTGATAAGTAAGTTTTGAGCATACAGTCCCTCAGCATGAATCTACATGGTAATAAAAAAGCTAATAAGTTACATTAGCTGTAACATGGGGTTTAGAACTTGATTCCCTATGGCACCATTGTTCTTTTCAACTTCCTGGCACCTTATTCAACATGTCTTGGGAATGTCCATTTGCTGTTGCTCTCTGGTGCTTCGATTCCATGTCCCACTCTATGATTATTTCATTTCCTATTGTCTTGTCTCCTTCAAGTTTTCCTCCTTCTCCTCTTTCCTCACTTTCCTTCCTCTCTTGTTGTTACATTGCTATTAGTCTACTGCTAGAATCCTCCTGTACTGCCTCCCTTGCAATCTGGAAGTATTTATTTTAATATCCTGTCCTTCTTGAACTGCCAATGTCCCAGATCAACAACTCTTCTGGCTCTACTGTCCAAAATTGGCTTCATGCTTTGAAGTTACAGTAGCTAAGAGATAGGTGGACATTGGTCTATAATATGGTTCCACAATTCTATCATGTTTTACCCCATTCTCCTTCCCTTTCTATTTAGCTATCCTGCTCTGGCTGTATGTACCAATTTGCCTGGTGACTTCATATTTGCCTCCTTTTTCTTGCTATCCATCTCCATTTTAGTGCTATCTCAGGGTTGGTTAGGTGGTGGTGATGATGATGGTGGATGCTGTTGGAGAGGTGTTTTGTGTTTTTATATAATACTAGGGGGGCAAGCCACCCTGGCGCCTTTGGCGCCCAACCCCTAGTTATGGCTAGAATATTAGTAAAATCTATAAATGTACAAAAGAAAAATTATTATTTATTGGAGTCAAAATCATAAAATTCTATAAATATGTAAAAGAAAAATTAATTATTATTTAACGGAGTAAAAATCATGAAATGAGAATAAAATATTTACTCTCTTACTAATTGGAGTATTCTGGTTAAACCGAGGTCCACTATGCTCGATGAGTATTTATAAGAGACTAAGTAAACGATCCATTCATTTTAACTGACATTCTTATAGATACAAAAACTTTTTTTTTTAAAAATGACATGAAAACTAAAGTGGTATATGCAATGGGTCATCGTAACTCGACCTTCTTGATATTTTAGTTTATAATTTAAAAACAGAATAAGAATCTGAAAATCTAACAACATCACATTAAAGTTTGATAAAATCTGAAAAGAATGATACCAAACATATATATGTAGGTTTTAATATAAGCCGATTTAAAGCGTGACAAAAAACGTGACGTAAAAAGTCACATAAAATCGTTGCACTTTTAGGCTTAGGATTTTATATATATAAAGTAGATACAATCATTCATTGTTGTCTCCTTACCTAATGTACTGCTATTTCATCTGGTAAATTAATATTTCATCGCAGAACAGTTTATAAATATTTAATTAATTACATAATAATAAAAAAATATATTATTTGAAGTAGAGTCTTTTCATTTTGTAGGATTTTACATGAAGTTAAAAGGCTTTTATAGCATAAAATAACACATATTTATTTATAAAAATTAATCCTGAAGAAATGCATTTGCATTTAAAGGGATATTACTAAGTATACAATGGAATATATAACTGCCATTTTTATAAGAAATTATAGCATCCACCTAACAAACTTACAAATAGTAATACTGCCAAAGTAAAGCCTGCCACACAACTAAATATTTCTGCCAACCTAGGCACACATTGTTTCACCACTATTATGTTCAGAAATTCCCAAATAATGTTTCTATTGCAGAGACATTCAATTTGACTGAACAATAAAAATGGTAATAAGGGGAAATTATAGGAAATTAATGGTGAGTCAGTCGTAAAAGTATACTGAGTAGATTTACATTTATTTGCTTAGCAGAACCTTTTATCCAAGGCAACTTATAAAAGAGGTCAATATAATCAAGTATACATCAGTCAGGCGGACTGTTACTGAGCAAGAGTGCAAAGTTGAACACCACAAGTGAACAGCTCAGAACAAAACACAAGATAGTTACAATTTCAAGTTTACAAAACTAGATAGATAGATAGATAGATAGATAGATAGATAGATAGATAGATAGATAGATAGATAGATAGATAGATAGATAGATAGATAGATAGATAGATAGATAGATAGATAGATAGATAGATCTGTCTTCGGCTTTTATACAGAAGCTATTCAAATAAATAAATACCTAAATAAATAATAAATAAATAAATATATACACACACTTTGGTCTGAACAAACACCAGAATGACTATCAAGAAAGAAAATTAAAGAGAAAGAAAACTTCTGACTTGGCTGTCAAGGTCACAGTGAGGCATTATGCAGGCATCTTGCTGTTGGTATAAAGGAGTCCCAGTAGTGTCTCTTGACACACTTCTGCTGAATATGCTCAGTATTAGCGTCAGAGAGAGGATATGCAACATTGCTCGTAACCACATTCAGTTTTGTTTTAATTATCTCTTTTGCTACAACCTCCAGGGGGTCCATAGTGCATCCAATAACTGAGCCTACTCTTTTAATTAGCTTGTTGATTTGTTGGGCTTCTCTTTAAGTGATTTTGCCAGCCCAGCACACCACAGTGTAGAAAATCGCACTGGCCATCACAGAGTTATAGAAGATGTGAAGGATGTCAATTCCCACATTAAAGCAATGCAGTCTTCTAAAGAAAAATAGCTTGCTCTGCCCTGTCTTATATAGTCCTCCTGTGTTCCAAGACCAGTCCAACATGTCATTAATGGAGGTGCCCAAATACTTTTAGGAGTGGACCACCTCTACATCCACTCCTTAAATAGTGACCGAACACAAAGGCTCTTTAGTATGGAGGAAGTCAATAACCAGTACCTTGGTTGTGATGATGTTAAGATACACACAATTCCCTTTGCACCAAGAAACAAACTTCTCCACCTGATCTCTGTATTGTCTCATCCTCTTTATCAATACACCCCATAAGTGCAGAAACATCTGAGAGTTTGTGCAAGTGACATGACCTTGTGTCATATTTATAGTTGGATGTGTACAGAGTGAAGAGAAAAGGACTGTTCCTTGTGGTGCTCCAGTGTTGCTCACATCCATATCAGAAACACAGTCCTTGAGTCTCACAAACTGCGGTCTGCCCGACAGATAGTCTATTATCCAGGACACCATATGCTCATCCACCTGCATTATCTCTGAGTGTACTCCTTAACAGTGATGGCTGGATAGTATCAGAGGCACTGGAGAAATCAAAAAACATAATCCTCACAGTGCTACCAGCTTTGACTTTTGACTTTGACTTTGACCAGGTGAGAATAAGCCTTATGGAGCAGATAGATGATTCCATCCTCCACTTCAGTCTTTGTCAAATAGGCAAACTGCAGTGGGTCCAGGCGGTCTACCACAAGAGGACTTATATAGTTCAGGACTAGCATTTCAAAGGTCTTCATGATATGAGACAGAAGTGCCACTACTCTGTAGCTATTAGGTGAAGAACTTCTATTATTGCCTAAACAGACATTCACTAAACAAAAGAGTCTTCTAACACTTCTTAAACACATTGAGGGATTCAAAATTTTGAATGAAAGTGGGTAACTCATTCCAGCAGCCAGGAGTTACACATGAAAAGAATCTGGACTCAGATTTGATACCCCATAGATGTGGCATTACCAGACACCATTCAACAGCAGACCTAAGAAGTCAAGAATGAGCACAGAATCTCAGAAGTGTCTCTATATGTATACTGTAGGTGCTGACCCATTGACTACTCAGTAGGCAAGCATCATGGATATGAACATAATATGACACTATAGGAAGCCAGCGTAGGGCTCTGAAGAGATTAGAAACATGTGTTCGCCTCAATGGGTTGAATATAAAACCTGCCATTGCATTTTGAATTATGCCCTACCAGAGAGCCTGAGAACACAGAAGATTGTGGGCTGTTTTAAAAAACAACTAAAGACTTTTCTATTTAGGAAAGCATATTAACAACAATGCTACTAATTATTGTTGTTTCATCTCTGTTTTTAACTTGTTTTGCCTTTCTTTAAACTTTTTATGTAGCACAGATTTACTACAAATGTAAAGTACCTATAAATAAAACACATTATTATTTTTATTATTATTATTATATTATTATTATTATCTGTAGTGGCTTGGTGATACATGACAGTACTCATGCCAACAGAGACTTTCAGTAGTCCAAACTTGAAAAAAATCAAAGCTTGGACCAGATATTGTGCTGAATATTCTGTTAGATACAGTCAGATTTGGCGGATATTGTATAGTGCAGTGTTTCTCAACATTTAAGTATTTGCGACCCGAGTTTTCATAACAGTTTTAATCGCGCCCCCCTAACATTTTTTTGAAACCCTAATAAAATTTATTCCTATACTTTTTGCTGCCAATACACCGCTACAAGTTTAAAATTTTCCTAAGAATAGCAAAATTACGTCACATATGGCAACATTCACACCTAGGGGGGCACGCCCCATAGTTTGAGAACCGCTGGCATAGTGTGAATTTGCAAGACAAAGAGACCACAGCAACATGGTCACTGAAGGACATCTGGTAATCGATCACGACCCCAAGGCTGTGCACCAACTTGGTGGATGTTAGTTACAATGAGCCATGCTGAATAGGGGTGGTGTACTGAACAAACAGATGAGCTAAGATAACAAGAAGGTTTGTCTTTGCCAGGACAAGCCTAAGATGGTGTTCCTCCTTCCAAATGACTAAAGACACATACCAAGAATGGTAACTCATGTGAAGTGGCACAACACGTATCATTCTATGTAGTAAAAAAAAAGCATGAACTCTTTTCCCCTTTTTCTACGCCATGCCCTTTCAGAGTGATTACGTATTTAACCACTTACCAAGCTGTCATAGACCTCTTTCCACCCCTCCTTCAGTTTTGCAAAATCCTTGCGCATTCCCTTGAAATGTTTTAGGTCATCAAGTCGACAGATCTCATCCCAAGAGGTTTGTGGCAGCCAAACAGTAGGATTTGAATGAGGATTATCTAGACCCACTCCTCCAGTGAGCAAGAATCTCCACTCAGCATCATCAATCTAAAAGAAACACAAACATTGAGCAAGTGAAAGATTTATTATTCTGTAACGTTTTACTATTTATCAGTCTTTTTTTGGTTGTTAGGGACAGACATAGTGAAGTACTATGGGAGACAACTTGGAGAAAGCTGCTTTTATACTTTATAAGTGCCTTCATACTTTTGCCTGTAGTGCCACAGGATAAAAATGATTACTTAGGCTAAAACATTATTTTGTTTCCTCTCAATGGCTGGGCACAACAGCACAAGGTTATTGGCTGGAGATTTCATGGGAAGCAGCATATCAGGAGAAAGGTACAAACCTAGCAACCTACTTTATATATATTTTAACAGTGGATAAGGAAAACAAATGGGTGTATGTACTTGTTATCCTGCTAAAAACTATCATAATCCAAAATATGTTTTTCATTTGTTATAATAATTAATGCAATGCAACCTTAATGAATTTTTTATTGTCATGGTTTGCTCCACCTCCTCATGACATACACTATGTCACCAAAAGTATGTGAACACCCATCTAAATTATTGTGTTCAGGTATTTCAGCCACACAAATTCATAACAGGAGTATGAAATCAACTACATTGCCATTCATTTTCCATTGACAAACATTGCCAGTAGAATGGGTCGTACTAAGGAGCTCAGAGACTTTATATGTGGCACTGTCATCGCATACCACCATTGCCACAAGTCAATACGTGAAATTCCTGATCTGCTAGGTCTGCACCGGTCAACTATTAGGGCTATTATTGTGAAGTTGAAGTATCCAGATACAACAACAGCTTAGCCATGACAAGGTAGACCATGCAAATGCACAGACTGTGGTCGTCAAGTGCTGAAGCACATAGTGTGTAAAAATTGCCTATCCTCTGTTACATTACTCAGAACAGAGTTCCAAACTGCATTAAGAACTGTATGCTGAGAGCTTCATCAAATGGGTTTCCATAGCCAAGCACCTGCACATTAGCCTAAAATCACTATTCATAGTGCCAAGTGTTAGTAGGGGTGGTTTAAAGCATGCCACCACTGGTGCAGTGGAAATGTGTTCTGTGGAGTGATGACTCACACTTCACTATATGGCAGTCTGATGGATGAATCTTAGCTTGGCAGGTGCCAATAGAATGCAATTCCAATGGATTGCTTATTGCCTACTGTATAAAGTTTGGTGGAGGTGGGATAATGATCTGAGGAAATTTGTTTGGTTTGGGCCAGGCCTGTTGGTTCCAGTAAAGTATGCTGTTAATGCTACAGCAAACAAAGACATTTTAGACAATTGGGTGCTTCTAACTTTGTGGTGACAGTTCGGAGAAGGTCCTTTTCTGTTCCAGCGTGACTGTGCCTCAGCACACAAAGGCAGGTTCATAAAGACATGCCTTAGTGAGTTTAGCATGGAGAAGCTCGAATGACCTCCACAGAGCCCTGATCTCAACCCTATTGAACATCTTCTTATCCAACATCAGTACCTGACCTCACAAACACTTTTGGCTGAATGGGCACAAACTCCAACAGACACAATCTAAAATCTTGTGAAAAATCCTTCCCAAAAGAGTGTAGATTGTTAAAGCCTCAATAGAGTGTCAAACTCCATATTAATTTTCATGGTTTTGGAAAGAGATGTCCAACAAGGTCATATAGGTGTGATGGTCACATGTCCACAAACTTTTTGGCATATAGTGTAGTGCAAGGAAGCTCCCAAGAACAGGTCAAGAAACTTGTGATGACCGAGAGTCTGTTCCAATTGTTTTTAAGGTGGGGGCTGGAAGTCAGCTTGAAGGAGCTTTGCCCAGGAGGAAAACTTGAACCCAGGGAAGCAAGACACATCCATAAGATCAACAGCGGAGACCAACAGACCAACGCCTTTTACCATTATACCCCAGGAACAGTGTATGAAAAGGGAAGCCAGAAGGAGGGAAGGTAGTCTGCTTCTGGCCAGACAGCGAGGAGGAACTCCAGCTTATGCAGAGTGCCAGTGATGTACAAGACAATTTCTACCCTAGGGCTGAGCCCTTGAAGAATAGCTTACAAAGTCCTTGAAGGACAGATAGATTATTGCTGCAAGGTCCTTGAAAGGCCTTTTAGACTTATAATACTAAGAACTGTGAAACAAAGATAAGAACTTAACATACTTGCTTATTCCTTTATAAAAACATGGAGTACTCACAGAATACTCATCGTCTAAGCACCCCCTCAGAGGTCACATTAAAGATGAGGCAAATTGATTTTTTTTTGTATGTGTATGTGTATATTTTTCTCTTTACAGCTTCATTCCTTGCACATACTTGTAGCAGTCTCTGTTAAATGTCTCAGCTACCATTGCCTTTAACCTTCCAAGTCTAACATTACACCAGCCTTTCAGAGTGAATGAAATCCACAAAGGCCTCTTCCCCTTTATTATTTCTGTTTACTGAACTATTAAACACATTTTCTCCTTTGCTAAGAACTGGTCACACAGGAGAGAAATGAAAATGAAATGAAGAAAACGTAGGCGTACTGACCAGCTTTTCATGCTTCAGCAGGTTGACATTGAGACAGAATGAGAAGAGCAGCTTGTCCTTTTCAAACAGCGAACGGCACACATTAATGTACAAAGAATAGGTGAAGTGCTCACGCAGAATTTGAAGTCTGTAAAATGAGCAAAACTGTTGTTATGAACAAAGCAAAAAAATGCAATAATCTTCTAGAATACACCACAAACTTTAGAATAGAATGATATATATAAGTGAACTTTAACAAAAAAGATATGGGAAAAATTAGGCAGGCACTGCTGCATACAGGCAAAGTAAACGCCAACACTCATTCAGTGTTTGACCTGAAGCAAGTCATTTAATCTGTCTATACTCCAATTGTGCATGTTTTTTTTCTAAAAAGTATTTAAAGTGCTTCCAATCAATGTTTCAGCATTGTTTAAGGATTACAAAGTAAGAGCTTGTCCTAATGACAGTATGATATACTAGTACAAAAGCAAAGGATGAAGAATTCTTCAATAAATTCTAGCTGAAGAGCTACTTGCAGTGTAAGATTAAATGATATCATTAAAGGTATTCATAGTGTGTGCTTATCTTTAGTCCCAAATCTCACGCACAATATCTATGGCCACCACTGCCTGCTGAATTACTGTCAACTCCAAGCCTCATGAATCAAGTCCTAAACAATGAAATGTGCCTGAACATTTTCTCCCTCTGCTGCACATCTATACCTCCTACCTCTGATAGTTCTGCCCATTTCCCACAAATGAGCACTCCATAAACCGTGCCTGCATGCTCCTGTAACCTGAACCTACACACCTTCTTTCTGTCTGTGCACCAAATGATATGAATCTCCAAGTTCACCTCCTATGACCTCAAGTGTGCAACTCATAATCACACCTTTCCATAATTTTTCCCTCATCAGGTTATGAACAAATGGTACCTGATCATACCTTAATGAAAAAAAACTGGAAGGGATGTCAGCACATTACAAGGCACCTTAGCACAAAAACCTTCATACCAGGCAAAGGTCTCCATTCCACTGAACGGTTTGAATTTTGCCTTGGGCAATTAAATGAGATAGATGGGGCTTATTTAAGGAGGAAACCCGCTAAAACATGAAGAAGACATTTAGACAATAAACAGGAGGTAGTACATCTGCCATGGGCCCAAGTACTGTCAGACACCAATCAGTCAGTGTTAATTTTAACCACAATACCTTTGCATTGCACCAGTGCTTTACAATTTAGTGATTATTATGCTTCAAAAGTAATCAACCAATACATGGCATTACAAGTCAGTCAGCATGGAAATTCAAATAGGTCAATTAGATAAAAAAATAGGAAAAGACAGACATGCAGTATGTGACCCAAAATAAAGATGAACTGTCAAGGACTGAAGCTGATAATGATTAACTGAATTTATCACAGTAAGGCTTGTCATATGCCCTGTTGGTCCAGTATACTACACCATATGCAGTATGTCTGGACACCACTGACAGTACTACATTTTGTGACATATGGCTTGCTACAATTTTCAGTTATTTCAAGATTATGGAGCTGCTTCTTATACAGTATATAGTGAACCACCAACGTGACTGTCATGATTAAACTGAAGAGGTGACCTCTACTAGAAAAATGTTTTGAGCTTCTTGTATAATTAGTATTGTGGGAATATAAGAAAGTAATATGTATAAAGTGATGCAAGGCTAGACTCAATAATTTAAGACTCAGACTAGTAATTCAGACTCAGTAATTTAAAAAAATAATAACCTTAGCAGACAGTAATTTTAGTTTTATGGCGGTACTTGCTGCGAGAGATACTACAGATTATAAAATAAAGTTTTGTGATTTAGAAATATGATTAATTAAACATATCACAGCCATAAAGTGCATTCAGTGTTACCTCAGCACCCTGTTTATAGATTTCTACAGTTTTATTAATTCTATTGCATATTTTATTTTGGTAAGTTCTGCCCTCTATTTTCTCTCGATGTGATTGCTTTATGTGAAATGGCAGATAGCAGCAATACAAGTTTGCAATAGCTTCAAAATAGTATTGCTTTAATAGTAAGGTGAAGGATTTATACAAAAAATATTCTTCTGTACTTTTACATATATATTGTTTTGCACATTATGGGAGTGTGTTGAAGGCCCCAGCAAAAAATGTAAAACAGGTGTCAGGTTTGGGCACAGTCACTAACTAACATCTCTGCCTCCTTCCACGCCAGAGCAGAGTATAAGCCAACAGAACATGAGTGGCCTCACTTCTGGCCATGTTATGGAAGTCATGTCTCTTCTGATCTTGAACATGTAGAAGAACAGAGCTAGCCATTCATCATTGGACCCGCATCTGCTAGAGCCACATTAGCCTGCAGAAGAATTTACCAGAAGCGTAACACTGATCTAATTATTTCAAACTATTTTTGTCTGTTTTTTTTTTCCTCAATTTTTCTTAGCATTATTGGTCTAGGAGACCCCAACCCTTTTACATTGTATTGTTTCTTCTGTTTTCACAGTAAATATGTTACGGCCAAAACCCAAAGTTCGGCCAAAGATTGAAGTGTCAAGCCAAACTGGGAAATGGCCAGTGTCGCTGTAAATTGACCGGCCAAAGTCCAATCTTTTCCTCGATTTCGGGATTTGGCCAGACAGTTTGCGAAATGGCATGGGGCGATTTGCCAAAGTCGGAAGAAAAAAGGCATGAGCAGCGATTTGTTGCGTACTTAGTAGTGCAATTGCATTGAGTGTAGTCTTGGCATCTCTTGTTCAGAAAGTGGACACCACTTGGTTGTTTCACAATAATTAAGATTAGGTATATAAGTAGGTTTCACATTTCTGTTATCATTTTAACCCTAAAATAGTGACTCAACATCAGGGACCTATTTTATTGACCTTAAGGTTAGAGTTTGGGCGAGGGGAAGGCCATCTCAAGTGGCGTCCACTTTCTGAACAAGACCCGCCTTGAACAGTTTCTCATGCAGAATGGAAAACTCACTTCTGAATCTGCATCTGAAATTTTTAAGCATCGTCGCACCTTGAGTGGACAGTCTTACATCAGCGCATCGAATTTTGTCTAGGGAGTTCTCGCCACTTCGCAAAATGGCCGGCCAAAGTAGCATATACACTGGTCATATTTTTTTATACACTTATACAGTAGTACATTCATACATACATTGCTATTACAGAACAAAGGACCACTGCCAGCCTTGTGTTAAACATACCATATGATAAATTGTTTATCTTAAGTTTCTCACTTTTTCACAGTGTATAGGATGATTAATTACTCTTTAGCTGTTGTTTCTTGTCTATGCCTCTATAAGCTTAGGAATGTCATTGTTTTGTCAGAGTGGCTTAAAACAAACAAGAGTTCACTTTAGCAGTGTGAGTTCAGTACATTTATTTAAAAAGAACCTGTAACAGTAACAACTCAACACTCAACACTCAACAGCTAGTTTAACTCTCCTCCTTGGATGGAAAATGGCATTGAGTTATGAAGATAAGGGGTTCAGGAGCTCAGAGATGATTTTGTGGCCCACACATGGCAGTGCGATGATGGTGCCTCTTAGGCTGATGTGCAGTGAATGGAAGGTGCAAAACAATTGCTCCTCTTACTCATATGGTGTTTTAGGTATCAGGCGGTTGTTCCACTATGTGGCCTATGCAGTAGGATGCCTGTAGGGGGCAGCAGCCCTATATATTATACTTGGAGGGTCTCACGAGGCCAGCAAAGTCAGCTAGATGGCTTACACAAATTTTTAAAGGAATGCTCATTTCGATCATCTGAAGCAACTTTTTTGCATATTTTATTTTCTGTATTCAAATATCAGACCCACGTAGGAATACTTCCAATAAATGTAACAAAATAGCTAAAGGCACTATATTAATTTTAGTACCTATCAGTAAAATATTAAAAGGCATTATTAAAACCAGAATAAAACATCAGGATACTAGTACATTCTAATCTTTTATAGAAAGAGTTATTTCCAGAAATCAAGGATGCATTTTGTAAAATGTTATTGAAATATTTTAGGGGGATGTTTTAAATTAATATGAAGTGTACTGTTGTTTTTCTTTGTTGCCTAATAATTTAAAATAATTATATCTCAGTCAGACTGATCTACTTCCTAAAATGCATACAGAAGTGTCTAATACTCTGTATTAGTGTCTGGGGATATAATTATATTTGAGGTTATATGCCACAGTTAATCGTGTTTAACACTACACACATTTAAATAATGTCATTACCATATAATTACATCATCACCAGTTTAATCATTCCTTTGTTAAGTTAGCCAGAAACAATGAGCTTTTCCACCGAGAATGTGCAGGCTCCTTGGAAAGGAGATTTAAGAGCCCACGGCATTTTCTCGGCAATGCTTGGTGGTTGTATTTAATGTTTTCAATGATTGTAAGTAATAGATGTTGCATAGTTTAATACAATTACTCCTATCGTAAGGAGCAAGGTGCACTTGTGCATATTGATTTCATTGCAATTTCTCTGTTATGATTACATCTTAATATTAAACCTGAAGAAAACAAACACACTGAGAGCAGCACAATCTTTACAGGTCAGAATTACTCATTCATTCATTCTTTTTTCAGTTAGCTCTAAAAAAAACTTCAAAAACAAATTGCACCTTGACTGAAGTACTCATGTTTGTTTAATTGTTTTAATTTAAGAATTTAATTACAAAATGCAGTTGCTTTTTTTGAACCAGCTTTATCCAGTTCAGGGTCACTACCACAGAAGCTCACATCAGCAGTACTGGGTACAAGGCAGGAACCGATTACAAATTGGCTGCCAGTTCATTGTAGGACATACTGATACACACATCCACACTCACTCAAATGTGGCCAGTTGTGACCTTCTAATTAATTTAACATGTATGTATTGAGGAAGTGGGAGGAAAGTCAGGGCACCACCCTGTGGAAAACTCACAGATATAGGCAGAACGTGAAAAATCCACCTAGGCTGTGACTTTGCTAATAAACATGATTATTATTTGGCTAATTTATTAAAAGTTTTTAAGGGTTTGTGTAATGAAGATGATAAATAAAAGTATGTATTTATTGTAACTTTAATATTAATATAACTAAAACACATCAGAATAAACTGTAATCATTCAAACCTAAAACACATACTAGCTTTAATTGATAAACTGCAATACTAAAAAAGGTAACACTTTCATTTAGGTCTATTACTCATTTACCCTCACGTAACAAGACCTCAACAAAGGCTTCT
The DNA here is from genome assembly GCF_900747795.2 of Erpetoichthys calabaricus. Taxonomy (NCBI): domain Eukaryota; kingdom Metazoa; phylum Chordata; class Cladistia; order Polypteriformes; family Polypteridae; genus Erpetoichthys; species Erpetoichthys calabaricus. Next base: position 152,394,132 of record NC_041401.2, on the reverse strand, counting down.
TGTGGTTTTCCAAACACTTACGAAACATCAGTAGATATGTTATTCATCTCCATGCAGTGTGGCATATTGATGTGATAGTAAAACTCCTTCTAAATATGAAGGATTCACAGGTCTTATACTAAAAATGTAATATCAAGAGAAACGTGTCTCAGTTGAGCCACCTCAGAGCACTCCAAAGTGAAGCTTTGTTAGCAGGTCACATTGCCGAGATGAATAAACACTTTAATGGCGCTTTGTAAGTGTTATGAAGACCCAAAAAAGTGGCTGTTAAGGCCTTGTTGCATAACAGTAAATGAGTAATACATGCATTTTGTAGTACCTCAATTAAAGTGTTATCTATACAAGACTATATTTTTAAGTTAATTTGAATAAAGTGATTGTAGTTTTTGCTACTACAGATTATTATTATTTTTTAAGACTAAAATGTATTTATCCCAAGATAGCACAAGTTTAAAATAACAACTTTATCAACTACATGACAAAATGGCATGTTTAAATTTGTTCATGTGTTGACCACTAGTATTAATCATACATTTATTTATTTATTTAAATATTCATCACTTTAGTTCAGACATTGGTTCTGATTGAGTAATTAATAATATGTGTTATCTGTATTTACTAATCATAATAATTTCCATAAAGGAGACTGTGTAAAATGTGCCATTTAAATAGTGAAACTACATGGTTCCTTCAGCTATTTCTGAATTTTTCATTTTCCTTCTTATATATGTGTAGTAATAGACAAAACATACAACACACAATGAGCAGTGTCCTGGTTAATCAGCCTGTAACTTTAGAGACTTAAAGACTGGAGAGGAAGAGGTGAAATTGTCAGGCTTAACACATTAATTAATTCAACATGAATATGAAAAAGTGGAGAAATACTCATATGACAGGTTTTACAGGGGCAGTGAAATGAAAAAGCATACTGTATGAATGATCAGGGGTGCATTTTTAAAGCACTAGTTAATTAATTAATTTATGAATTCTTACATTTCAATTCTGGAATACAGTTTATGGCTGGTGTTTTGATGGAGTCTATTTCAGAAGCATGAGGCACAAGAACCAATCCCAACTGATATTCTGATAAACTGCAATTCACATTCACCCACAGTGATCACCTTAGACATGCCAATCCACCTAACCAGTACACCTGTCGGATGTGCGAGAGAACACCTGAATCTTCAAGAAAACAGAACTAAATACAAGGAGAACCTAAAAAACTCGAAACAGACAATACATGGGCCAAAGACTCTGATGCTGTGACTCTACCACAAATCTTTTTAACATAGTGCTGCTATCCATTTTTAGCATCTGAAGTCAGCAAAAAAAAAAACCAGACTGTTCAGTACAACAGGCACTCCTGTACGAAATATTGTTGAGAACCTTGATAACCTGAGCTACTTGCATAAAACACTCCTTATAATTTTACATCAGCAAGTCATCAAGTAATGAAGGAAATTTTCAATGGGGACACTTTACCATCACTTTTTACCACCACTTCCTAAAAGAAATGTAAGGATGACTTTAATATTACTGCGGTGAGTTGGCGCCCTGCCCAGGGTTTGTTTCCTGCCTTGCGCCCTGTGTTGGCTGGGATTGGATCCAGCAGACCCCATGAGACCCTGTAGTTAGGATATAGCGGGTTGGATAATGGATGGATGGATGGATGGACTTTAAAATTAAATTTTTGCCAATTTTCATACAGTACTTAAAATAACTTTGGAGATGTAGTAGTAATCATAACAGAAGCACCTTTTAAAGGCATTTGTTTCTCTTTGTCATTTGAAGCCCCTAAATCATCTCATACATATTTTTGAAGAGTTTGCCAGAGTACAAAAATTCTGTGTTGCACTGTACTGTGGGACAGGAATTCAGCCTTATGGATTCAAATCCTGCTCCCAACCACTGTCCGAGTAGAGTTTTACATTCCTCCCATTTCTGTGTGGATTTCCATCATGTTACCTGGGTTTTTCTGCCCCATAACAACAGACATGCACGTCAGGTTAACTGGCATCTCTGATCTCTGACATTTTGGTGAGTGTGAGTGTGCCCTGCAATATACTGGCATCCTGTCCATGGCCAGGTCCAGCCTTGCACCTAATACTGCCTAGATAGTCTTTGACCTACTACAACCCCATATTGGACAATGTCCAAGTCCAAGTTTATGCATTCCAGGTATAATTAAGTCCTGACTATATGTTATTATAGATTAGAACCTGCAGCCTGCCTAACTTGAACATTTGACCTGCCAAGGTCCTGGATGTTCCTAAAGTGCAATCACAAATCATTTGCATTAGTCATTCCTCTGCATATTGATGCTGAGTGAATATTTAACACACATTATATCTAAAGAATTCTATTCCTCTCAAAATTTGTGCGTCTATCATATCAGTTTATTAGAATATTTTACAATGCTTCATGAGTACTTCTAATTTTGTCTTTTTCACCAACAAATCATAGCTAAAAAATACAAATATGAAACATTTAGGAGGCAGGGCATGCAAAAGAGATGGGATGATGGTTCTAAATTCAAGTGTCAGAAAATTAAAAGATGAAGTGAGCTGCATGTAAAATAAGTGTTAGCAGTATGAAGAAGGCAATTCAATTGGCTGCCACTGACACAAGTAACTCTCGCCATATATGTGCAATTTTCTCCACAATATGCTGAATCAAGTTACCTTTTTTGGCATGTGTCATGGACAGTAATCTGCAATCATAACTTTGTTGTGACGTCTCTCACCTATTTCATGACTATAGGAAAAATAATGTTTTTTAGATCGAATCATAAAGATCACCAATAAAGGTAATTCTATTTATGAAACGTTAACAGTTTTATTTAGAAAGCTACAGTGGGTGCTTTGATTGTTAATGGTGGTGGTCGTGGGTTTGCTCTTACAAATTGTAAAAAAGGTGTTCTGGCTTCAGTTTGTTCAGTGCTCTTCTTCATTGGTGCTTTTACAGTATAAAGATCTGACCACAAAAAATTACTAAACATATATTAATGTCACTACCATTCAGTTTTATGTTTTAAACCTAACACTTAACAGTTTATATGATTGATGTCATAATATTTTTTATAAATTAGATACTATTAATTTTATAAAGTTAAATTTTTTTTTTCTATAAACGCGCAGTCAAAACATGGGAGACTTAAAAGTTAAGGTTATCTGACCAAAGGCTAGAACACATTACACTCAACAATATAATTCTCTAGTTTCAGGATTCTTTTTACTGATATACTGTGTTTAAATGTGCTTCCACATTTTGAAAGGTTTACATTATTTATGATGTTGTTAAGATATAATTTAGCTGGATTTTATTTTGAGGCTTAGGGCAAAATTTAGACTCATAAATAATATTCAAAAATAAAAGTATAGGGAAAAGGATTTACAGTAAGAGGAACTTAGGCTAAAAAAGAATAAATACTAAACATGCAATGCACAGAAGAGCTATGCATAATAAATTCTAGCTGTTACACTTGCTGCTCTTAGCCTATGGCCTTTTTCTTTTAAAATAGCATGCCTTTCTTCAATATGATCTGAATAAATTCACAACTAAATAAATAAATGCATGAAGAAACAAAAGGGAACCTAGAAAACAAACCTGAAATTTCAAACTCTGCCAAGATTTTAAACTTCAATCACAGGCTCATCAATATACAACCATATGGCTATTTCTTTAACAGCAGTGGCATGCCCAGATATCATAGATTAACACTCGCCATTACTGAGCAGTCCCTCTTTGAATACATTACCTTCTGTCAAGGTTATCAGATTTCTCCGAGTTTTCAATTGACAAAATGAAGAGGTTGATGAACCAAGAAAGGGAATATTGATACATGGGCTCAATGTTAGCCAGATCAGCAATTGAAAAGAACAGAATGGAGGAGTGAATGGAAATAGGTCTGTAGCCCAGACGGGTGGCATCGATTTTTTTTTCTGTGGCTTCAGCAATTTCCTGCTTTTCTGAGATCTCATTGGCCAACACTTTTGAGGATGAAAGGATCTTGATAGCAGTCTCATCTTCCAAGATATTACCCTCTGATGAAGATAGGACTTCCAAAATTTTATCTTCAATTTCTTTCAACTGCCTGTAAATTAATTAATAAGGAGAAACAAGTCATTTTATACGATTTATATAATATGACCAGTATAAAGGTACTTAAAAGGTGTCATTTTGCTTGACTTCTCACTTTAATAAATCCAAAAGGTCAAAAGAAAACTTTTCCAAATTGGTCAGTTATTTTAGAAGGGTTTCAGTTCTACTACTATAATTGATATTATCTGTATCATCAGTGAATGTGATCTCCTTGTTGTTAGCAAATGAGAATTAAAACACAATAACAGTGAAAATTATACACCAAGACTGCCGGATATAGCTGGACAAGGGTGCACGTGTTGATCTTCTTTTGACTCTGTATGATATTATTTATAATTTAGCTACAGTGTATGTTCATCTTCCTTCTAACAAGGCCATAATACATTCAATATGTGCCTCAATCAAGAGGCAGCATAAGCTGGGTAGCTTGTAGCCTCTTTTGGGGCCCTAAGCTGGGACCCAGCAACTTGACATTGTATACTGACACATACGGAAGAACTCCTTTCAGGCTCAATTGAGATATATAATAACCTATTGGGCAGGGAGGGGGCATTGTCACTAACATTGTCTTCTCCTTCTCTCCCTGCAGCACCGAGAAACCACCCAGTTAGAGCACATAGCTCTGCCCTTCACAGTTCCATGAGCATAAGAACTCTAGCTGCCTGGAAGGAGGAGTCTTTCTGGCAAGAGCAACCCGCAGGACAGAGCTCCCAAGCAAATAGACACTGATCCTACGGCTAAAGCTGAGCCTTTCATTTTCATTTTGTAAGCCCAAGGGCAAGATACCCAACGCCATAATGCATTTGTTATTGGTCTGACTTTTGTTGAATTAAACAAGATGACTCGATTGGCACCCCAAATTTGTCCTTAATAGCTGTCATTCCTGCACCTGGCTATATATATATATATATATATATATATATATATATATATATATATATATATATACAGTAGACCCCAGAAGTCGCAGTTCAGAGTTCGCGGCCTCAGTCATTTGCGGATTTTTCCTTAGAACCTAACTAATAAAATTGTTACCGGAAACTGCAAATATCCTCCGCAATTTTTATGGCTTTTTTCGTGACAATACTGTACTGTAGAGAGAACAGGAAGCAGCTGTAGAGAAAACCGTGACTTGGGATGGTGAAAGTAACAAATAGAATTTGAAACTGCAACTCCCAGCAGTCCCTGCTGTGGCTCTGATTAGTCTTCTGCTGAGAGTGCTGGGGCTGTTGAGTTCAAAGGATGTCAGCGCGACTTTTAAAAAGGGGGCCGGTGACCAGAAGCAAAAAAAAAAATCGTCTGCCGTCTTGCCTGTGTACATGAGGACTGTAAGTGGATTCATGGCCATCCTGCAAAGAAAGGAGCGCTCCTGAACCTGTCTTCACCATTTCAGTAACTACCGGTAGGACTATCTGTACATTCCCATTCAACGTGTGGATCGCTGGACTGTCTGTTTTCATTCGTTGCCATTTTTCATTAACTTTTTCATGATTTACTGTGTGTGTTTTGTTTGTGCTTTGTTGTATTTAATGTGTAATCGCCATAAGTGGAACAGGGGTGGTATCGATGTTTCCTTATTTCATTTGTTTTCATTAATTCTTTATTTGCTGATTGAGTACCAGTTTGCTATGTTTTTGTCTCTGTTTGTGAGTGTGCACGGGTCGAGTCAAGGCTGAATGTGTCTCTGGAATCTCCACCATAAAAATAAATAAATCACCGACTTCTCGATTGCGGCTTCGCACGACGTTACGCTTACTTAAAAGCCTGAACACTGCCTGTACTTTTTGGCTGATTGCTTTGTTTCTCTCTCCTCCCCCAGACATTCTCTGCTCCTGTTGGGGGGTTGTGCTCCCCTATGATGTTTGTCTATTGTTTAATTGACAACTAACTGCATACTGGGCTCCTTTTACTTCTGAAAGAGACATATTTGTTTGAAGTGTTTGAATAAAGTTCCTGTCTGTACAATCTCCTGTGTTTCTGTGCAATTCTGTGCCCCAAGCGTTGCACTTTGTACATATTGTTCCAGTAGTTTTTTAAATAGTTTTTACAGTTCATTAGCAGTGTGTAAAATAATTAGTGTTGCAGTAATTGTGATGCTCTTTGCATGAAAAAAGTGTTCCATTAAAATTTCACTTTTTCTTTGTTAATTGTGACGTTTACTTAAAGTGCAGCAAAAAAGTATTTGCCGTCCAGGGATGCACTAACCCCACATATGTGGCAGTTTAAGGGTTAAAGCCCCAAGATGCCGCCAAAACGAGCTGCACCGTCTAAGGCTTCTGGCAATTAAAATGTGCTTGCATGAATTACAGTACATATAGTGGTAACATCGGTATTTTACATTCTAGCACTGCGGGAGACATAGCAGTACAGTATACAGGTTTACCTTTACATTCTTTATTTTTAGGTAATGTATTAAGATGAGTTTGAAATTAAACTAAAATATTTGGGGGAATTTTTAGGGTTTAAACTATGAAAATAGGCATTTTTTTTAACCACATCCAAAATTTATATATATATATAATACATATAAGCATGACATTTTCAACTTTTGAAAAAAAAATCTGGTTTAAATATTAGCCTTATAGTGTATAATTGTAATATATAATTGTATGGGTATATCTGAATAATGGGTTAAGGTAAGGAAGCACTTTTTTTTTTGTTTATTAAATGTTAGCCATTTTGCCATTGCTGGCTGACTTGCAATTATCAACTCCATCATCTACACTACCTCTCTATCCATTTCTCTGCTCTACTTAGTTGAGAATTTGATCTTTTTGTGTTTGATTGGTCTACATAATTATGCAAATTCATTCCTGAGATGGAACCAGGAATGTTACTTCTTCGTATTTCCTGGTTTCCTGTGATTTCACAAAGAGATGGTTAATCCCACATTATTAAACAGGATGACTTGCTGAATACCTGAAATGTAAGCTGGGTAAAAGTACTGTCATTTTGTATTGTTCCATGTATTGAACCTCTATTCATTATGAAACTTCATAAACTCTATATGTTAAGTTGGGTTAACTGAACATAATTTTACAAACATTCACTCTGCTATTTTGGAGTAATACTGTGTTTTTTTGGTTTCGATCCTCCCATTATGACTCCCTGGTGAAATTTCTGAAACTGCATGAAGCCTTTTTTTTATATAGCATGAACAATAATGTAAATACAGATTTTCAAAGCAGTTTTTGAGTGATGCATCTTTTTTTGTGTTGGTCTCCTGTCACACTGCACCCTCTCAGGCAGTTTATTTCATTGAATTACTGATGTAGAATATAGCCTTCATTTTAAATAAGAACAAATTAAATTAATTACCATCAACTGAATTATTTTTGGTGTGATAATGCAGCTTTGGTTTTACAACCTCATTTTTCAATGGAACTTTTAAAAGGCACTGAAGTCTAAATTTTAAAATGTATCAACAGTAATATGCATGCAAAAAATCATGAACTTAAACTTTAAACACAATGTAGCCGTGATTGATTTTTAGGCTGGTTCAGCTTTACTATGCATGCAAAATTTCCTAAAGATTGACAAAGCTGTTTTGGAATCATACATGGTTTTTGGATTGTCCCATCCATTATAACTGCCCTTCCCAATTAAAGTTTTGAAATGCCATATAGCCATAATCGGTGAACAAGACAAGATTAAATCTAAGGATTAAAATAATATCCTTAGTATGCAAAACTGATAAATAACATCAAATGAAACTGAAAAATTCAAAAGACGTTAAGAGGGTATTACAATTTTATTTATTTAGATATAACATAACTTGTTAGATATAACAAGTTTTCTTTACATACTTTGACATGGTTTTTTTAATTTGTTCCTGTAAGATGTTATTGCTAGTTACAAGTTACAAAACAAGCACATTATAACAGTGTATTTTGTGCAAGGGGTGACATGTAACATTGGCTTGACACAGAACAGCAAGAAAACTAACAATGATTACTGATAAGCTAGTTTGCAATTACTTGTAGTTATCGGGAAATGCTAAGGTCTGTGTTTGTGTCCAATCCCTACAAGCAATCTGATTAGTCAGTTTGGACTTGGTGATGCAATCGAAAGAGAAAGTGCGAGTGTGAGACACACAAGGAAGAGTAAAGGCTTAGGAGACATGCTGAAAGTTACCTTCAAAGAAGAGAAGAATAAAAGCAGACAGAATGTGAGCAAGGAACCTTGAAATGACAGTCTGAGAAGCAGGTTTTATCAGATAATGCTCATGAGAGAGAGCACTGGTCAAAAGAAGTTCAGACACAAGAGGACAACAAGGAAAATCACTGAAGGTACACAAAGGGCAAGATACATTAAATATTTTGAAATTTATTCCATTACTTATATATGTGTGTGTGTATGTACTAGGGGGCTCTGCCCCCTGCTCGCTTTGCTCGCCAACCCCCGTGTTTGGTTTACTGGATATACAATACAATACAATTTATTTTTTGTATAGCCCAAAATCATACAAGAACTGCCACAATAGGCTTTAACAGGCCCTGCCTCTTGACAGCCCACCAGCCTTGACCCTCTAAGAAGACCAGAAAAAACTCCCAAAAAAAAACCCTTATAGGGAAAAAATGGAAGAAACCTTGGGAAAGGCAGTTCAAAGAGAGACCCCTTTCCAGGTAGGTTGGGCGTGCAGTGAGTGTCAAAAAGAAGGGGGTCAATACAATACAATACATAGAACAGAAAAAATCCTCAATACTATATAAAAATAAAAATTCTAGAAGTACGGAATAGAATTTCACATTAGATGATATCACATAATATGATTTGGATTTGTTTTAAGTCCTGGAGACCTAATTCATCAAGCTGCCTCCCCCACTTTGCCATTCCACATCTGAAATAGCGCTAATCCGATGAAGGACCCCTCATTCCCACGTACCCATTCATCAGGGATGACTTTACCTTAGGCAGGCAATCTACAATTTAAATAGATTATTTTCTTGGGAAATGTTATATATGCATTATTTTCACTTTTACTTTAAAGACTTTTGTAAAAACAATACTTGTTTCTTTATTTCCTGCCCCACACATGGTTACATCTCTTTCTTGCCAGACGTATAATGCTGCTCATGTTGTGAAGGGTGTTGCGGCTGAACGTACACTAAGGATATGCCTTTGGATCATTTGCTGTCTTTTTGCTGCTTGCTAGCTGCCTCTTCTGCCTGTCGCATGTCGTTTTAAGAGCTGGGAGCACATGATGCTTGCCTGCCAAAAGCAATCCAATAACTGCTAGCATAGAGGTCTGTTGACTTGTTTTAAATGATGGCTCAATGCCTGGTCTCGCGTGATGTTGTAAAAGCAATACCTGTCTTTTATTTCTGGCCCCGGGTGTGGTTGAATTCTTTCTTGCAAGGTGTATAACACTGTTCGCATTCGGGGGTGGGAGTAGCTGCTGTCGCACTGCCCTTCAATCTTTTTAAAGCCTGTACAGCCGCTGTCCTTTTTGCTACGGCCCTGGGACAATCTCTTGGCACCAAGTCTCATGTTTATGGTTCCCGCGAGACGCACCGTGGCAAGTCTCCTTGGTCTCGTGGGTCTTTAAAATGTCTTCCGAGATTATCACGTATCGTAGCCTTGCATTTGCTTTCCAGGACAGGATTTCTTTTTATAATAGAGATATATACTGTATATATAAATGTGTATGTGACTGGTGTTACCGACAATTCGCCAATGGTGGCAGCAGTTGCTCAAAGACAACTTCGTAGCTCCTCCACTGCGTACTCCTACTGCATAATGCCGACAGCTGCACACTGACACTCTGTTAACTATGCACTGGCTATCTGTTAAACAGTAAACCAATGGCAAAGAAACACAGCTGTCCTTTAGAAAACTCCCACTTAAACAGTATTTCAATGAGAAACAAACAGTCTTAATCGACCTTCTGCAGGATCAACTTGTTTGCTTTGCAGTCTTAACTGCATAACGTTCTTCTCACTCAATGTTTAGAAAATTTAAAAGAACAAGCCACAACCAGCTGAACTGCTCATTTTTCTGTCCTCTCTCCTCTAGACTGTGTCTGCCCCAGCTGGTGCTCCTGAGTCACTGAACCTGCTTGATGAGGAAGACTTTGTGAAACAAGACAAGTTGTGCACATGGATTCATACTGACCCTGCCATCTGAGTGCCTTTGCAGAAACAGAGATTCATCAGACCAGGCTACATTTTTCCACTCTTCAACTGTTCAGTTTTGGTGAGATTCTGCCCACTGCAACCTCAGCTTTCTGTTCTTGGCTGACAGGAGTGGAACCTGACATGGTCTTCTGCTATGGTAGCCCATCCACTTCAAGGTTCAATGTGTTGTGCATTCTGAGATGCATTTACTACAGTTATACTTTGTCCTATCTCATCAACAAGAAACTTCAACTCGCAGTACTGTCACTCATTGGATGTTTTTTGTTTTTTTGTACCATTTTAAGTAAACTCAAGAGACTGTTGTGTGTGAAATCACAACAGCATACAGCAGTTATAAAAGTTTTCAAACCATGCCATGACTGAAATCACAGAGATCACATTTTGTTCCCATTCTGGTGTTTAATATGAACATTAACAAATGTTCCTGACCTGTATTGGCTTTATTTTATGCATTGCTCTGCTGCCACACATTTGGCTGATTAGATAATTGCATAAAGTGTATAGATGTTCTTAATAATTTGCTCAGTTAGTGAAAATATCAAGAGTGTGAAACACAGAGAAAAGGAAACCTGGTGTTCTAGAGGAAAGAAACTGGGAAAGCCACCCCACTAGATAATCAAAACCTAATTTCTGGCTTACAACCCAATCTCAGAAAAAAAGTTAATATAGCAAAGCCACATAATGAACAATATCGGATGGCAGATTGGAAACAAATTAAGTGAGTTAAAGGTAAATGAGATTGGTTTTTAGCCACATGGAATGTGAGAAGCCTCTACAAACTAGAAGTAATAAGAAACTTAAAAGCTGAACTGAACAAATATAAAGTGGATATAACTGCATTGCAGGAAATCAGATGGAAAGAAACTAATATCATACATGCAGGAGAATACAGTGTGTTTTACAGTGGGCATGGACAGAACTCTTTCGGCACCAGACTTGCATTTTGTAAGAACGTGAAGAGAGAAAAAATTGGATTCCAAGCAATTAACGAAAGATTATGTACAATAACAGTAAAACCATCAATATTTAATTTTGCATTAATTTGTGCACATGCACCACTGCTGAAGAAGCAAATTAATAATTTATTAAAAAAATAGAAAAAATATTTAGGAAACTGCTGAAATATCATATAAAAATTATTTTGGGAGATATGAATGCAGAGGGAGGTTAGGAAAAAATTTACAGGCATACAAATAGAACAGAAAATGAAGTAATCAATGACAATCGCACAGATTTATTTTGTTATGGGAATGAATATGACAGTGAGTAGTATGTGAGTAGTACATACTTCCTCTATAACAAAATTCATAAAGTAACATGGCAGTCACCGTAGAGCAGAACAGAGATTCAAATTGATATCATGTGATGTCCGTAGTTAACCATGGAGCTGATACGGATAATGACCACTACCTGGTAGTTAAATTTCCCTTGTTAAAAGAAATTCTGGGAGTAAAGAAAAGAAAATTGATATGAAAAAAACAAAATTGAACAAATAAATTAGGTACCAAAGCACGATAGAAAATGAGTTGACAAATATGGAAGAGAAGTCATAAGGTGACATTAATGAAAAACTGAACATGCTCAAGGAGATTATAATAAATATTTCAGTTTAAAATAATGGACATTTAAAGGTGGAAAACAGGAAAGAGTTGTGTGATGATTAGAAGAAAGAAATAAGACAAGAGCTAAAATGATTTAAACACAGACAAGATATAGCTTGAGGAAATATTTAAAAAGGGAAGAGAAGCAAAGACAGTATTAAACAGAAAGAAGACAGCATTGGAAAGGGAAAGGGTAGGAGAAATGCAAGAAATTAGTAGAGAAATGGACAGTAGAAACATGTACTTAGGAATTAGACAATTTAAGAAAGATTTCCAACTAAGAACAAAAACTGGCAAAGACAATAAAGGCATAATAATGGGAGATTCTAGAAAGATGGCTAAATGTTTTGAAGATCTTCTCAATAATAAGGTAGGGAGAATAGAAGAAAGCTTGGAATGGGCACTTACAGGCCCTGAGAGGGAAGAAAACACCATCAAAGAACTAACAATAGAGGAGGTAAGGAAGCAATAAAATCAAAAAAAAAGAACAGAATACCTTGAGAGGATGGCATTGCAGCTAAGCTCTTGAAATATGGTGGATTAATGATAACTAAGCAAATGTACAAACTAATTCAAAAAGTTTAGAGATGTGAGCAAATGCCACAAGAATGGAATATGCCCAATTCACAAAAGTAAAGATAAAACTGATTGTAGTAAATACAGAGGAATAACATTATAGAATGTACCTAACAAAGTTTTCTGCAAGGTAATAGTAAGAAAGCTGGAGAAATACGCAGAAAAAAATGGTGGGAACAACCAAAGAGTATTTAGGAAAGACACGTTCACCACTGATCACGTTTTCACATTAAGATCTATACATGAAAAATGCCATGAATACAATATAACTTTGCATCAGTTATTCATGGATTACAAGCAGGCCTTTGACAACATGGTTAGAGGACATGTAAAAAATTATTAGAAGACTTTAGAATACCAAAAAAGCTAAGAGGCTTTATAGTCATGACGCTACAAGAGAAAAAAAGTAAGGATATAAAGTTAGCTGTCAAAAGGTTTTCACATTAAGGACGTACACAAGGGGATATTCCAACATCAATGATCTTTATTCTAAGCTAGTGAGGAAGCTAAAGATAAATCCAGGTGACTACTGTATATGTATAAAAGAGTAACCTGGTGTTTACCTATGCCGATGACATTGTTCTAAATGCTAGAAACCAAAATACCCTGATAAAGATAGCAAGTATACTTGATAAGAAATCTAAGAGAATATGTCTGTAAATCAATCAGAACAAGACAAAATACGCGATAAGTACAAAGAGAAGAGTAAGATTTAGCAATGAAGAGACATTGAACTACAGTAATAAAACATTTGAGAGGGTGAATGAATTCAAATATTTAGAAATAATCTATAATAAAAACTACAAGAAACATTCTGAAATTAATGCAAGATTAGCTGTGGTAAACAAGTATTATTATGCTTAACAAAGCTATTGACCAGTGTGATAGACGGCCGGGGACCTTGCCCCACTGGGAGACCTGGAGCAGCAGTGGACCAGGAGAGGGGCAATTTCTACCCTGGGACACAAGATGACAGCTCTCCGGGATTACATGGGAACCACGGAGCTGGGAAGCTCAAACCTGTGGAGACCCATGGCCAGAGCCATGGACTGCAGCATTTCCACCACACCAGGAAGTGCTGCCCGAACAGGAACCAGGTACACCCAGAGTGCTTCTGGGTGCCCATGCAGCACTTCCACCACATCAGGAAGTGCTGCAGGACGTCATCAGGGAGCACCTGGAGCACATCCGGGTGCATTATAAAAGGGGCCGCCTCACTCCATTCAGGGAGCCGGAGTCAGGTGGAAGAGGACGGAGCTTGCAGGAGAGGAGAGGAGAGGAGTGGAGGCAGTGAAGAAAAGTCAATAGAGAGAGAAGAAAAGGACTGTGAGCTATTATTGTGGTGGTTTGTACACTGTGTGTACTGTGCTGTGCAAGAACTGAAAATAAAATGAGTATGTTGTGGACATCTAGTGTTGTGTATGTCTTTGTCCGGGGCATCTTTCACACCAGAAAACAAAAGGTGCAGATTTAAAACATCATGATGAAACGAGTATTTCTGTATAGGGCTGAATGATGTACATTAACAAAAAGTGAAGAAAACATGCTGTGAACCTGGTAAAGAAAGGTTTTGAGGAAGATATTTGGGCCAGTAAATGAAGATTGCACATGAAGGATCCATATTACTAACCGAGAATGCTAAACCGGATGGACGCAGGGACATCCGGCCATGGGCCGTAGCCGCAAAAAGACGTACTGCGCGGGCGCCCCAAGAAATGAGGGGCTGCGAGAGGCGGATGAGGGGCCGCGAGAGGCGGACAAGACCACAGAAAAAAGGAGTGAGCACAGAAAAAAGGAGTCAAAGAAATGAGGCGCCGCGAGCACAGAAAAAAGGAAAAGGCACAGAAAAAAGTAGTCAAACGCAGGCGCCGCACGAAACCCATTGCACACGAAACTAGCACACAAAAAAAAAGAAGACGCTCGCGCACAACAGCAAGGCACCCCCCCCCCCCACAGGCACCGGACGGGACACACACCAAGAGGGGGATTCAACAAGCCCCTGGAACACAAAAAAAAAGAACACAAAACCACCCCACACACCCTACAAGCAACGGACGAGACACACACAAAGAGGGGGATTCAACAAGCCCCTGGAACACAAAAAGAAAGAAGACGCTCGCGCAACAACAATCCTCACCCCCCCCCCCCCCCCCCATCAATAAGAAGTGACACCCAAAGCCACATTTCTAAAGGAAACGTCCATATTAAACATACGTCATCTCAACACCTTCACACTAGGCAGCATAGGTGTCAGCATAGGTGGATCTCCTTACAATAAAGCACTATTAACCGTTCAACTGCAGAAAAGGCTCCATATTAACAGTGAGTGCGATCCTCCTTATTACTTATCCATATTTCGCATGCTGAGGAACAAACAAGTCATGAATACACGGTCACGGGTACAAAACGATTCGGATCGGATAACGGGACCAAACACACGAACACGAATGAAACAACAAAATACACGGTGGCGCATACAACGCGCTTCGGAAACTCCGGGAGAAAAAATGTCTCGGATCAAAAAACGCAAAGCTCAAGTAACCCCGTTACAGAGACGTGCCCAAATGGACAGACACAATGAACGTAGACGCATACAGCGCGCGTCTCAAAGTGCTGCATCGAAACAAGCACGATTTCAAACTGAAAGAGCTCGCGTCTCAGACATACAAAAAAGGGAGCGAAGAGACAGAATAAATGAATGCAGATGTGTACAATGCGCATATGAACTGCCAGAAAACAAGCAAGCAAGACTCCAAAAGCAGAAAGCTCAACTGACCGACATACAAAAACGGACAAGGCTCGATACAAACAATGCACGACGTAGACTGAAACGGACTTTTCGCAAAGCGGAGGCGAATCAATTAAAAATCCAAAATAGCGCGTCACAAATAATGGACATGCAACAACGCGGCACTCAAACGCCACAAGCAAAACATGCCCGTCGCGGACATCAACGCCAGACACCTGCTAAACGCTTACGCCAGTTGGCTGACAACGCCTTCAATAATGAGTCCACTATTGAGGAAAATTCATTGGGATTAATGAATGTCATTTGCAATCATTGTCATTCACTTAACTTCCCAGAAGAAACAACTGGCAATACAAATAATGAATTTACACGTTGTTGTCAAAAGGGGCAGATTAGACTGCCTCCTTTACATTCATATCCTGAAAAACTACAGAAGCTTCTAACTAACGATGTGCCTGAAAGTAAAAACTTTATGAACTGCATTAGATCCTACAAAAGTTCATTTGCTTTTGCATCTACCGGAGTACATATCAGGCCACCAAAAGGCAATGGCCCATACTGCTTTCGCATATGTAGACAAATATTGCATCGCATTGGAACAGTGCACCCTGAAACAAATCAACAACGCAAATATGCACAGGTCATATCATTACTTCCTGGAGAGACACGACTCTTTCTAAGCTCTGACAAAGTTGACTCTGATGACGACAATGAACATCTGAATTTCCCCGGCCGGATTACCACAACACAACCTTACCCTTAAAAACGGAACAATAATCATGCTATTAAGAAACCTTAACACTAAACAGGGTTTATGCAATGGCACACGGTTAGTCGTCAACACCATGACACACAATGTTATTCAAGCAACAGTTCTTACAGGATCACATGCTAACAATACTGTTCTCATTCCTAGAATTGACCTTACGAGTTCTGACCTAGAATTACCTTTTACATTGAAACGCCGACAGTTCCCCATTAAACCTGCATTTGCCATGACCATCAACAAATCACAAGGACAAACCATGGACAAGGTTGGCATCTACCTCTCTGAACCCGTTTTTGGACATGGACAACTTTATGTTGCCTTCTCACGTGTTCGACGTTCATCTGACGTTAAAGTTAAAGTTATAAATGATCCATGCCAAGGAAGACTCATTCAAGGACAAGACACCATCTTTACTACTAATGTTGTATACAAAGAAATATTCCAATAAAACATTACTCTATGCCAAACACTCTATTTTTTATTTCTATAGGCATCATCCAAACCTGCACACTATTCTATATCTAATTCATACATCTCACTCTTTGTCATGCCCCAACGCCAGGGGTTGGCAAGCGAAGCGAGCAGGGGGCGGAGCCCCCTAGTAAGGACTAATACTGAAGTCATGGAGATAGAGGAGAATATAGACCTATTGATAGAAGCAAAAATCAGAAGACTGAAGTAGCTGTGACACATGGTAAGGTTTGAAGTTGATAGAACCCTTAAGAAACAAATAAATAGTATCCCACAAAGCAGCGGAAATGTTAGACAACCAAGAAAAACACTGGATGGAGGAAGTGGAGGCTGAACTGAGGGAAATTCCAGTGAGGGGATGGAAAAAAAAGCAAAGAGACAGAGAGCAATGGGGCAGAACCATTAAGGCAGCCAAGGCCTTCCATGGGATGTAGCACCACTGGGAATGTCAAAAAAAAAAACTTCCCAAAAGAAGTATTTATATTTCACTATCCAATTCTGATTCACAAAAGTTTCTGTAATTTTTTTTCTATTCCCATTTTTCTATGAAATTTTTTTTCTGAAACAGAATTTCCCCTTCAGAAAATGTAATAAAAAAGCTATTCAATGAGAAAAATGTACCTTTTATTTTCTGCACTCTGGAGAATGAGCGCCTGCTTCTCCTCCTCCAAGTCAGGTCTTTCTCTTGCCACCACAATTCCCAAAAGCTGGTCCTGCATTCCTTCTGGGGTTATCATGAAGTTAAGCAGAGTCACCTGATTATTGAAAAGAGCAGACAAATAGTGTAATTAACAGTATCTTTGTTCTACAAGACACTAGTATTTTACAGTCATATTTCTAATAACCAGGCACTGATTTTGCACAATAAATCACTTCACTGCTAATGTACTATAATATCAGGTAATGCTTTGCCAAAATAATGTTAAAAATGATCAGCAGATGTTCTGACTGTCACAAGAGTATAGCAATCATATTAGCACTTAATTTTCTCATTCAGATAAAGTTAACAATAATTTTATCATGTACCAACAGTAATTTATCTTTTATTGGGCTCTCAGTAAAACACACTGAAGTTATATTCACTTAAAGAGTTTTGTCTATGAGTGGCAAAATAGTGTGGCAGCCTCATAGCTTTTAGTGATGTGGGTTCAGCAGTTGTCAGCAGAGGAGTTTTTGTGTTATTCCTGTGCCAATGCTGGGTTCATCATGCACCTGAACAACATGCCTGTTAAGTTAATGGTGTTGTGATTGAACTACTTAGGAAACTATTTTCTTGGTTTTGCAATGTTTTTATTGAAATCCGTATGTGGCAATATTAGTTTATTATGTCACAGAATATTCTTAGAAGGACTTTGTTTTATTTTTCTGAGAAAACTTTTACTTTTTACTTTTTTCTTCTTGTGGCAGCATTTTGTTTTGATTGTGGGTGCCACCATTTCACAGAATGTGTTCTAAGACATGACACTTGGTTGCTGTGTGGCATGGTTCCATTTGTCTCAATATAATGGTTTAAATACCAGTGTAACACTCCTCTCTCTATTATTAATTTGGATCAACAAATAAAAATAAAACTCTTGCTTTGTGTTTCAGTTCTTATCTTTCTAGTGCCGCATTTCAGTTTTTTTTCCCTTTCTGACTTTGATCCTGCTTAACATATTGGTTTAGGCATTTGGTTTCTTGTCAGTCTTTTTTTTGGTATGTTAACTCCCAGCCTCAGATATTCATTCTGCCTGTGTAGGTATGTTGATATACTGATGTCCTGTACAAAGTTGGTTTCTGCCTTAAGATGGATTCTATTGGGACAGGCTTTGGCTGCTTGCACTCGAGAATTCCAGTAAATGAAATTTGAAAATGCATAAATAAAATGAGAACTGCTTGAAAGAATTGAGGAAAAAAAAACAGGAAAATATGTTTGAAAATAAATTTAGAGCACTTGGCGCTAGGTTTGAGCAAACATTCACGACTCATATTTGAAATAGCTGAACAACTGGAATCTACCACTGATGTAAAAGCAATGGCTGGAAATTCCAAATGCAAAGTGCTTGGAAACAGACTAACTGCAATGAAAGATGGATGCAGAAGGAATAATATTAGAATCGAAGGTCTCTCTGAAAATCATGAAATTCCAAACCCAATGAAATCCGTAGCTGAACTATTCTCTAGAATAATTGGAGAGGACAGCTTATCACATATGTGGCTTGAATACCTCAAAACCTAGGACTCTCATTGTCCGCGTTGAATTAAATTACAATTTAAATTACATATAATGTTACTTCTCAGACAGAAACAAGAGATTATATTTGAAAATAACCACATTCATATTTTCCTTGATTTCTCTCCGTCAACAGCTGCTAAATGTGGTGCATTTTACAACATTAAACAGCGCTTACAGAAAACCAAGATCAGTTACAGCCTCTTGTATCCTGCCAAACTGAAAGTGGACATTCAAGACAAGTCCTACAATATTACTTCTACAGAGGAATACAGAAAAAGAGCTAAGAAAACTGATCCCAACACTTTTTGAAATACAATCGTGAGTCACATCCGGTCCTGGCATGGCAAAGATCTTACCTACTGTTTGATCTGCTTGCAATGATACTGGTACCATAATTATACATCCTATTTCTTTCTCTGCCATTTTTTGTTTATGTTTTAATTAAAATTACAGAGGATATAGAAAAGAATTACCCCCTTCGAAATATTCCCATTTTTTTTTGCTTTACAGCCTTAAATGAAAACACACACAAAAAATATTTCTTCCCAGCTTTACTTACTCAATGCAACCTATAACATCCAAGTGAAAGATATCACAGCTGCAGTTCAGAAAAATTATAAAAAATCAAAAACAAGACGTACTGAGATTAATAAAGGATCAACCCCTCCTAAACAATATTTGTAAACTCAATCAGGTGTAAGTAACCACCATTTCCATTGCAGACCATTGTTACTGGCTTCCATCTGTGATCAATTGTAATCAGTGTGATTAGTGAAGCATAAAAACAGCTGTTCCTGAAGCATTCCCTTGCTTGGTAGTGCAACTGACAGCAAGAGGGTGATTCTTTTCTATACCCACTGTATATGCGTGCATGTATGTATGTGTCATTTTTTTTTTCATAGAAGACTGTTTAATATCATACCCTTGGTTTATTGTATTGCTTACTATCAAACGTTATCCGCTTATCCAGAGCTACTGTTTAACATCATTACCTGGGTTCACTCTCTCAAGACTGTTTAAGATTATATTTTATGTTTATAGAATTTGGATGGTACTGTCAATAAATATCTCTATTTTAATTCCTTATACACTGCTGCTGGGGAGATGGTTTTGTTTTGGATGTGCTCTGTCTCTAGGTATGTCAGAGGACTGGGACTTTGTGAAGTGTGGTCTAGCCTCACATGGGGGGGGGGGGGGGGGGGGGGGGGGGGGGATGGGGGATGAGTGTGGGAGAGAAAGAGAGCAAGCTATTTATAATCTATCCTTTTAATCCTTATAATTGTAAGTGCCAACTTAACAATAGGCTTCATAGCAATAACTCCTGAAAAAGTTGGAAATTAAGGTCAAAGCTATCTTATGTAATAATGTACTATTTTAAATTAAGACTACAAAATGTCAACAAAAGTTCAGAAGCAATGTCTCCAAGACCTAACAGTTAACTTTGTGAGCTGGAATGTTAAAGGTCTCAATCATGAATTAAAGAGAAAGAAAGTATTCTCCCTCCTAACAGGTCTAAATGCTCAGACCCACTTTTTAAGCAAGGATCAGTTTCGGCTGCACAGAGATTGACCTGGCCAAATATTCCATTCCAGCTTTACAAAGAAAGCTAGAGGTGTGGGAATTCTTATACATGGATCTCATTTGTAATATCAGATATAGTTACTGATCCTGAAGGGCAATATGTGATTGTCATGGGTAATTTATTTAACTGTAAATTGATTTTGATAAATATCTACGCATTGTGGTGAACGGCTGGGACCCTTGCCTAGCTGGGACACCTGGAGAGTGGAAGGACTGGGAGGGAAGCAATATTTCCCCTGGGACATGAGAGGGCAGCCAGGTTGGAGTTAGGACCATGGGAGCTGAGCTTGGAAGGATGCCCCCTGTCACCACTGCTTTTTGCAGTTGCCACTGAGCCACTGGCAGTTAACTGTTGAAATGCTTGTGAGATAAAGGGGATTATCAGAAAAGGACTTGAACAGAAAATTTCACTATATGCAGATGATATGGTACTGTATGTATCAGATCCACAGAATACTGTGCCTGCAGTACTAACAGCAGTAACAGAATTTCAAAAGATTTTTGGTCTCTTAATTAATTTGAATAAAAGTGTGCTCTTTCCAGTTAACTCTCAAGCACACAATATTAGATTGGACACCTTCCCTTTTGTCATCGCAGATCAGTTTAAATACCTAGGGGTAAACATCACAAGTAAACATAAAGCTCTTTATCAACAAAATTTTGCTGTCTGCATGGAAAATCTTGCAGAGATTTGCATAGATGGTCTACCCTCCATCCTACTTTAGCTGGAAGAATTAACACTGTCAAGATGAATATCTTTCCTAAGCTTCTTTTTCTGTTTCAAAGCATTCTAATATACATCAATAAACAATTCTTTAAGAAGTTAGATTCAATCATAACCTCATTTATTTGGAATTAAAAACATCCACGTATCCAAAGGGTGACCCTACAATGACCTAAGGCACAAGGTGGCATGGGTCTACATAACTTTCAATTTTATTACTGGGTGGCAGATATACTGTACAAGCTATAAAAACCTGGACATTGACACAAATAGATGAACATACACAGGCTTGGTCCGCAATAGAAATAAAATCCTGCAGTACTTCTTTGTATTCCTTTCTTTGTACCCCATTAAATACTAGTTATCGCCAATATACTAACAACCCAATTATGCTCCATTCACTCAGAATATGGAACCAATGTATGGGACCTCTGCACGAATACCACCTTTTTCCACCCTCTCAAATGTACACAGTTTTTAATGTCTGTAAAACATTTGGGATTAAATCATTTAGAGATCTGTACATAGATGTCTTCGTATCCTACGAACAATTATACTCCAAATTTAACTTTCCAGCAACACATTTCTTTCACTACCTCCAAATTAGAAACTTTGCTAAACAAAACCTGCCCAATTTTCCTCACCTCCCACCTACTTCCATTCCAAAAAAAAGCATTTCTATACTATATAAGAACATTTTAATATCCCTCCCTTTCAAAGATCACAGAGTACAGTGGGAAAAGGATCTCTCAATCAACATTTTAGAATAGGAGTGAAGGGTAGCAATGCACAGAAATCACTTGAGCTCCATATGCGCAAAACATACAATTATTCAACTTAAAATCATCTATCGTGCACATCTGTCTCATTTAAAACTGTCCAAAATGTTTCCAGGGCTAGATCCAACCTGCGAACGTTGCAATCAAGTTCCAGCCTCACTGGGCCATATGTTTTGGGCGTGCACAAAATTAACATAATTTTGGACCAAAATCTTTAAATGCCTTTGAGACAGCCTTGGTGTCACTATCCCTCCTAATCCACTAACAGCTGTGTTTGGTGTACTTCCAGATGGGCTTAAAGTGGAGAAGGACAAACAAACTGTAATTGCCTTTACTTCACTATTGGACGTATCTTGCTCAACTGGAAAAATCCTAACTCACCTCTTTTAAGTCAGGGGGTAACTGATGTTATATACTTTTTGAAATTGGTAAAAAATCAACTTCTCACTTAGAGGATCTGTGCAAAACTTTTTAAAAACCTGTCAGGAACTAATCAATAACATTTTAGAATAAGCATTTAAATTGAGGAAGTGGATTCTCTTCCCTTTTTTATTCTGTTTATTTATTTACTTATTTTTCCTACTATTAAATTTTTACTCTGCTGGCCTAGCTTTCTTTCTCATGGGTTGGAGTTGATTTGACTTGAACCTAGTTTTGTAAAATTTGACTTGCTTGTATGGAATGTTATTTGGTTTTAATAAATTCAATAAAATGTAAGCAAAAAAAGAGAATAGCTGTAAATTACAATAACTGGTAAAAGTATTCCACATTTTGGTGACACTAATCTATTGATAAGTTAAACTCAGGGGTTTCATTCACAGTATTTAATTCTGATTCACAATTAATAACATTTTAAGCAAGCAGCCAAACAGGAATAAACTCATCACTTATACAGTGGACTCCATCCAAGAATTAGAGGTAAAGCTAAAGATGGGAGAAGATTTACAAAAACATGGTGGGACAAATGAGGGTATACATTAAAGTGTAGGCATCCAAAAACCAAAAGGCAAAAATTAGCAAAAACTGAACAGGTTTAAAAGAAACAAAAACCCTAAATTACTAAACTCTAAAATGACAAAACCTTTTCTTTAGGCAATCTATAATGAATGTCTTTGCTTGTTTTTTAATTCAGTTCTCCATAGACAGTAAGTACATAATAATAATAATAATAATACATTTAATTTATATAGTAGCTTTCCCAAGTCTAGAGCATAGAAGGAAGTGGAGTCAAAGCCAGAGCCTTGGGTGATACCTGACACTTATTTACTCAGTAAGGTTTGTCTCTCTTCGTCTAAAATGATGCTAAAGGCCAATTCATATTTTTCGAGTGTAGCACATACTGCCAATTTCCATTTTAGTAGCCCTGGAACTCAAGTCCTTGGCTTAAGAAATCACTGCCAGACACTGTTAATAGCTTCTTCTTGACTGGGCCTCTCTTTGGAATGCAGCATCTGAACCTTATGTGATAAAACGATCAATCATCAAGTGATACCCCAGAGATGTCTCTGTGAGGCAGCATCTAAATACTTACTCAGTGACAAAGGACCATAATTCAATGATTGGCAAACTTGATGGACAAACCTTAACTGGAGTAGTCAACCAAAAAAGCTATGTAAAAGCTATGCATTCATCTTCGGTGCCACCGTCATAAGCCCATAAGTTGTCAGAAAAATGATTGATTGATGTTAATCAGTTAATTAATTATCATTATTGCCTTTGGAAATACCAGTAATTATAAAAAAATACTTACAAAGCATCAGTAAAGTGTTTATTCATCTCTACAATGTGACCTACTAACAAAACTTCACTTTGGAGTGCTCTGAGGTGGCTTAACTGAGACACATATCTCTTGATATTACATATTTAGTATAAGACCTGTGAATCCTTCATATTAACAAGGAATTTTGCTATCACGTCAATATGCAATACTGCACGGAGATGAATAACCTATTTACAAATGTTTCATAAATGTCATGAAGACTACAAGAAGCCTTTGTTTGAGGTCTTGTTACATAAGAGTAAATAAGTAATAAGTGCATTTTTCCAGTACCTAAACTAAAGTGTTACCAAAATGCTTAAGTTGTCGTTTAGTTTTTGCTTTACCCTATTCTATAGAGTTTGCTTTCTTGATTGTGCCAAAATGTTGTCAACGCCAAACGCAAAAGAGAATTAATGATTTTTGTGCTATATCAATTATCTGCTCCTTTGTAAGAAATATTTTTTGTTGAGCAGACAAGTGAAAATAGCACTGAAAGAAAGGTAAGCGCTTAAAACTATGGCAAAGAATACACATATTCATTTCTTGGAAATGTTTGTGGGCCAGACAACTAAACAATGATTGTGTGGCCAGAACTTGAAAATCATAATTCTAGATATTTGATAGTGCAGTCAATCAATAGCTTTTATGACAAATGTGGCCATCTCCTGCTGACTGAATGTATGCTCGGAGTGTGGCATATACAGGTACCATAGTGACGTCAATTCAATGCTAATTGTTATATTGGTCCCGAGTTTTATTGATATTCCATATGAAAAAGATACTCAATATGGACAATTTTTCACAGTTGAAATTCTTTTTTTAAAACCTAACCACAGTTTAATATCTATTTACACTTTGTTTTAATTAGTGTGTGTTTCATTATTAAAGACCAACAGGTTAGCCCGTTTTTCAAATTTAATTTGAGATCCATTATTGATGAGTGTAGATGTTTGTGTAAGGGAGTGCTGCCTGTGACAGACCAACATCCAGTCCAAATTTGGATTCCACCTTGTGTGTGATGCTGCCAGGATATGTTCCACCTCCATGTCACCCTCAAATTGCATAAAGTGGATTAAGTAAATTAATGATTGCAAGATGATGTTGAGCCTTGCCTTTAATTTCTCCAGACAAGACTGTACCTGTCTTGAATCTAAACTCATGAGGACATAGCAAGTATGTATTTATCTACTGATTTTTCCTATAGAGAAAGTTTTTTTTTTTGGTAATGTATATACAGGTACATACTCAATTAATTATAAATTATTTTAAAATTGTTTCCTGCTCAGACCTCCCATCCACGGTTGGTTCTTATCTTGTGCTTGATGCTGCTGATGTGTTAGGCTCCCTGCAACTCCATATTAAAATAAGCGTGACGAGAAAATAAATGAATGAATATTTTCTGCCTGTAATTCTAATCAAGCCTCATCATCACAAGCAAGTCAAGCAGCTAACTGCATACACTGTAGAGCACCATTACAACCAGGATGGCAGAGTGTGCTTGTGGTCCCACCGTTGCCTAGACAACAGACTCCCACAGGAGACACTTGAAGTGATTTGAGTCGCAGGCCTTCCAATTTCACACCGGTGTAAATGAGATATACTAGGGTACTTTGGGTAGTTTCATTTTTCTGTGTGGAAGCCACAGTAGACTGGAAATGGATTCTGCCCTGCAGAGACTGACCTATTTTATAATGCAGAATTAAAGGTAAAAGTGCTGCTGACTGCTCTACAGGAATCCTCTGCTTATCCTGCAGGTTAACGTGTATTGATAATATGGCTGTTGACCTGAGACAGTGTAAAGTGAGCATGGGCTGCATGCGTAATATATTTAGTTATATTCTGTATATAAAAAAATGCAAAAAAAAAAAAAAAAAGGTTTTATTTTTCATTTGATGCTATTGGCTGCTTTTTACTAAGGACAGAGCCCTAACATCCTTAAGTTCCAATGCATTACCATTTACTGTAAACACATCCAGGTTTTTTAAAGTAAGGATCTTTTTAAAATGATATGTGCTTTGATGTGTATATTGATGCACTCATTTCAATGCAGCATTACTTTAATCTGTTCTCTACTTAATGTTGCATAGTAGCAACCCTTGGCAGCCAGCAGCCTGATCAGAACCTTTTAAGACAGGTTGAAATTCAGTAATCACAATATTGAGTGACTGCATATGTTACGACATTATGCTGTATTATGGCTTGAAAATGTACTTATATTAAACTAATGAAATCAATAATAAAGTACTAAAAAGTGGATTCGAGATAATTAAAACACTAAAGATTCAAGAAGGCACATTTATTGAAGGGTGGACCTGACAGAAAAGGCTTTATCATACTGCAACACCAGGGAAGTTATCTGCATATAAATTGAAAGGCCTTACATAATGCTGCTTTTTGCTTTTATTTATATGTGCTTTGGAAAGGAAAACACAAGCCCCCAAAAGCTTTTGTGAGCAGTATTGTGCTGGTGTGTTGTGGAAGCCCAGTTATCTGTAACTGGTATTTGGACTTCACAAAGAGACCTGAGTTAAGCTAAAGGAGTTAAAGAACTGACATGTGTTGTTCAGCCTAGATACTTTAATATTATGGCTGCCAGTTAACTGTATTATACTGAACAGTACAGTTATACAGTAGTTATACAGTACGGCTGCAAACAGAATGGACTGCTTTTAAATGTATAGCCTTTTAAACAGTTGATGGCTGGAACCTCAGGAGGATGCACTAAATTTTAAGGTAATGTCTGTTACAGGCCATCATATGACAACAACAAGAGAAATAAAGGAGTCGTATCCCAGCATACACATCAATCAGAATAACTCAATACATAGGCAGTCGCTAAGTCGAAACAATCCAATCTTGTTAAAAAAAAAATTCTTTAAAAGTACTATATTATTCTTATCATATTACAGCTACAGAAAATGGTGTCACTGGGATTTAAATATCTTAATTTCAACAGCAATAATATATTGTGACTTTATGTTTTTCAGAAATACCAAGGCTACATCTTAAATTTTCTATGGTAGTTTTCTAAATCAAAAGAGTGGCATTAACAAATAGTTTTATTGTCTCTTTTTTACTATAAACCTTCTTGGGAATTATTATTTCTGCCAGGGATTACAATTATGCATGGAGTTTAAGGGGTGGCTGGGAGACCCTGGCCTCCCAACAGATGCACTATAGTAAGAGCCAATCTTAGAAAGTTAATGTTTGATGTTAAATTAATATGTTTGCTTAATTTCTATAGAATTTCAGTTTCTAATAGCAATATGGTATCGCCTCTTACTCAATTGTAGGTTAACGATAGATAGAACTTTCTTAGCTATATCTGTGAAACAGAGTGTTAATTAAGCCAGTTAGGAAATAGTCTTTCTTCTAGGATATTAGTTATTAGATTTTTTTGTGTGAACTGTTTTGCTGTGAAATTTTACTAAAACTTTTAAAATGATGACATTTGCTCTGTGGAATTATATCAGCATGTGTCACACTATTGCTTGAATCATCCTATGAGGTGAAGTAAAAGCTGCCAAACTTTGGTAATCTTGGATAAACGCAGCAACATTTTTCATCAGAAAACTGTCTTCAGAAGGCTTTGAACTGGAAACTACCATCTGAGGACTTGTCTGTGAAAGAAAAAGAACTGAGCTACTTCGAGGTACTGTGCTCTTCTCTTCTATTTACACATGATCGCAGCTGAAAGCAAAGTCACCGAACCTGAATTTAAGAGGATTTAAGAGACTGTGATAGAATATAAAGGCATCATGGATGATTGGCTATGTTGTTGCCTGAGATAAGGAAGCCTAACTTGTCTGTCTTGGTGGAGCGCCCCAGTTGTGACGTAGCTGTTGCTAAGAAGCTGTTTGTCTAGAAACGCACTGTCAGACTGCTGTTGTAAAGATGTCACAGCGGAGCTCAAGTGAAGTTACAGGGAGGGATCTGAATACAGACTCAAAGCCAGAGAATGTGCTTAAGGATCTTAAAGATCATATAAAGAAAAGTCAAGAATAGCTTTCTGATCTTATGACTGAAATTGAAAGCCTTAAAGTCAATCCTGCAAATTTCGCCAAGATAGTGTAGCTGTTTGAAATCTTCCACAATATACATAGTCAGGTTGAAGATCTGAATGGAATGATATTATTCTTGTTAAATAAAGTAAAAGCAACTACAAAACAGAAACAAGCGGTCGCAGACAACTTTAAGATTTGGAATGAATTTAGTCTTGCTACAGTGGCATGGCTTAATGATACGAAAAGGTTTTTAATAAATGAACCTAATGAACAGCTTGTTAATCAAACCAAAGTGTTGCTACTGCCGCGGAAAATACCAAATCTGAATGAAATCTCAACATTTGAAGCATATTAGTATGATTAGTTTTGATTACTTCTTTAAGTTCTTTCTTTAGCCTATTGTATCATGTCATTAGTGATAAACTTAACGTGCTGAGAGCTGAACTTGAATTTGTATCTGTTCACTGCCAGCCAATTATGAACACTCTGACTTCTTTTGAGGCACAGTCATTCATGGCTGTCGATGTCTACAACAAAGTGTCTGACTTACTGTCTTGCCTGAAATCATCCGGATTTCCAATTGCAACCAGCAGGTGTGAAGATGCAAAGCACAATGCTGCTGCGAAACTTAGAAGAATATTTTGTGGGAACCAAACAGCCGGCAATAGACCTATTCAGATCTGTGAGAATATTTGATCCAAGACAGCAACCACTCTTATCGAAGAATTTTGCTGATTATGCACAATCAGTGCCAACAATGATGGCTGCAGCAGATGAATGGCAAGCTTATCTGGACATAGCATCTCGTGAAGTAATTCCCGCTGATATCACTGCTTTTTGGCGTGCCTTAGAGGACAGACTGCCTCGCTTAGCAGCTCTTGCTAAAGTTTACATTGCGTTGCCGATCTCTTCTGTTGATGTGGAACGTTCGTTCTCAAAATTTGGATCGGTGTTGTCACCACTGCGATGTTCTCTGTCACAAGAAAACCTACGAGCTTACAGTGCCGTTTTCTTCAACAATAAATAAACAATAACTTTAGAAACATTATTCAATAGTTTGTTGAGAATAATATTATGCCTACATATGTTTCAGCATCGTTTGCCTAAAGCAAATCTGTGGATTAAAATGTGCGGATGTGAACGCTTTGATATACCTATTTGATTAGTATTACGAATTATGATTGATTATTATTAAGTATTAAGAATAATAATAATTGCATTTATTTTGCTTGGGTTACGAATTAGTTTTATGGAGTTCTGGTACTGCATTTGCCGCGCCGCGGTACGCCACGGAATTTAAAAAAACATGCCGCGGAATTTACGGATTCTTGCCGCAGTAAATCGTGGGCCCTACTAATGACTATCTCAGGGGCCGAAAATCAGAGTTTCAGACAGGATGTGTGGGATCTACCTGAGCTCATGCAGAAGCAAACCAATAGTCAGAGAGCAGTCATGGAAGGTCAGGAGGAAGTCGCTGAAGTCGCTATGTTAGCCCAACAAAGTGATAAGCAAAATGAATCTCCTGCACTGTGTGCTGAAGTTCCACACAGACAGGTCCTTTTGTTTTCAGGTGACCCATTGGCTTATGCAGGCTTCATCAGGGCCTTTCATCAGGACGATGTGTTAGAGGACCCTCAAAATAAAGTATATTATTTAATCCAGTATACCAGAGGCTTCCCTCAAGATATGGTTAAAGGTTGTGCCTGAATACCACCAAGGCCAGGCTACACAGAAGCCAGAAAGCTACTTGACAATTACTATGGCCATCAGATATACATAGTTGACGCATATCTGGGTAAAGCATTGAAATAGCCTCAAATAAGGCAAAATGATGGAGCGGATCTTAGAGATTATGCAGTCTGCCTTGCTAGTTGTATGAATGCTATGTCCAATGTAAAGGATGGTGAAGGATTCAACAGTAATCCAAATATTTGTACTTTGCTATTTAAGCTCCCTTATCTTTTACAAGAAAGGGAAGGCAGAAGGGCAGATATGGCCCACCTAATTACCTTTATACATTGTAAGGCAAAAATGTTGTTGCATCCTGTACATGGGGATGGTCCACAAAGTTGCACATACCCAGGAAAAAAAAAGAATAGACCGACAAGGGAAAAAAAAAACAGATGACTTTGCAAAGCACAGTGGTAAGCTGCCTAAACATTCAATCAATCGTATCTCAAAAACAGAAATAGAGGAAATGTTGCACCAACAGTACAATTCAGACTTTCCAGAGTGCAGCTGTCAAGAGAAAGACGAAATGTCACAGGATGACATCAAGTTCATGCGCATAGCCTCAGAATCTGCAGGACTGGTAGGTGGCCACTACTATTTAAATCCGCCTTTAATAGATGAAACACTGAAAATGTCAAACAATTGCTGCATCGCTGAACAGCGTGCTACTGGGCTCAAAAGAAAACTTAGCAAAAATTCAGGTTTCCATGAAGACTACAAAGCTTTCATGGGAGACATTATTGAGAAGGGTTACGCTGTCAAGGGACCCAAAGAAAGGCTGAATTGTAATGAAGGCAGGGTGTGGTACATTCCACATCATGGTGTGTATTATCCAAAGAAAAACAAGATTTGAGTGGTCTTTGATTGTGCAGCCACCTATCAAGGGACTTCACTTAATGAACAACTACTGAAATGTCCCAACTTATCTAACACACTCATTGGTGTCTGTACAAGATTCAGGGAGGAGCCTGTGGCAGTAATGGCAGACATTAAGTCAATGATCTACCAAGTTAAAGTTCCAGATAAAGACTCTCATCTTCTACACTTTTTGTGGTGGCCTGAAGGTAACCTAAATAAAGACTTTAAAATGACATCTTTTTGGTGCTACTTCTTCACCCAGTTGTGCTTCTTATGCTTTGCATAGAACAGCTAAAGATGGCAGAGATGCATTTCCTGAGGAAGCCATTAACACCGTGCTCCATAATTTCTACGTAGATGACTGAGAAGAAATGAAATAAGATATATAAGCCTTAAACAGAATTTTTCTTAAACAAGAACTTTTCTCTTCCTTAATATCAATTTTTTCTCCATTTAACTGTTTTGCTTCGAAATTTTACTAAACTATCACACTATTGCTTGAATCATCCTGTGAACTGAACTAAAAGCTACAGAACTTTGGTAATCTTGGATAAACACAGCTACATCTATGTTACTAAACTAAATCCATCCATCCATTTTCCAACCCGCTGAATCCGAACACAGGGTCACGGGGGTCTGCTGGAGCCAATCCCAGTCAACACAGGGCACAAGGCAGGAACCAATCCCAGGCAGGGTGCCAACCTACTGCAGGACACACAGAAGCACAACCACACACCAAGCACACACTAGGGCCAATTTAGAATCGCCAATCCACCTAACCTGCATGTCTTTGGACTGTGGGAGGAAATCGGAGCGCCCGGAGGAAACCCACGCAGACACGGGGAGAACATGCAAACTCCACGCATTGAGGACCCGGGAAGTGAACCCAGGTCTCCTAACTGCGAGGCAGCAGCACTACCACTGCGCCACCGTGCCACCCTACTAAAATAAATTTATAATAAATTGTATTTTTCCTCAGAAGTTCTTCTAAGGCCACAGCTAATGTAAACATGTTAATAGTTAATGCATAAGATAATTAAAACCCATTCTACTACCATAAACACCCTTGCACGTTGCCTATTCTTAAAACAAACAGAGAAGCATTCTGTACAACTTCAATTATGGATTAGTTTACTGTTTCAAATTTTCATTAAGGTGGAGAGATCACTTCAACTTTTGTAGTTCGTATACATGTCAGATAGCCGCTCCTTTTGGCAAACCGATCCTCAGTAGTCAGTCCAAGCTATGGAAACAATTGTTGACTTGCACTTATGTCTGAAGGTGTTGCCTATTCAAATGGTGCTGCGTCAGTCTTAGTCTCATACATCAAAAATTTAATAAACAAATATGCCTCTCCTTCATAAAGTAAATAAAAAATAAAAACACTACAACTTTTAAATGTTACATCATGCGAAAATTTTCTAACTTCTTTAAAAATAAGTACTTAATCTGCCACAATTAAAATAAATAGGCAGTCCCCAGTATGATAAGTATAGTCAAAAAAATTACTCAAGTTAGTGTTTCTGGAATCTTGGCAGAGAAAATGTAACTTATGAGCCAAAGGTAAAAGAAACAGAAAGCACCCGATAGAAGGGAGAAGTACCCATAACATGAAATTCGTTGATGGCCTCTGAAGCACATTTTGGGTCAACAAAGATTACATGTTGTGAATGCCCAATGGGATGGACGGGCATCCCTACCAGGAGGGGAGATGGACAGGCATCCCAACCAAAAGAGAGAAAGGTGACTTATCCAGGCGAAGTGGATGGACAGACATCCCAGTCAATAGAGGGGACGATTTCTTACCCAGACGGGAAGCCCCAAGCGCCCCGACCAAACACATGTGTAACATCTTCCCTGGCTGGGATAGAAGAACAGGGATAGACTGTCTCTTGGGAGTGCTTATTTTCCCCATTTGCTAGATGGCAGCAGCCTTTGATATTAGTGCCCATTTGGGAACCAGCAGGTAATGCCAGGAGTTGTATTTTGGCAGAGCAGTCCTGTCTAGGTCTATGGGTGTCACATGAGGGTGCTGCAGAGAGAGGTACTGCCTATTATGTGGGACTTCCGTGTGATCCGGAAGTACTTCCAATGGGCAGTATCCCTGGCACCAAATGTACTCCTGGATCCTCAACAAAAGTGACCGTACTCCCTTGTCCAGGTGAATCGGAGCTAGGAAGAAGGAAGTCAATGCTTGACTGGAGGGGGGCAGTGAGGTGGTGAAAGGAGACGTATTGGAAGGAGAGAAAACCTGTG
The DNA here is from genome assembly GCF_900747795.2 of Erpetoichthys calabaricus. Lineage (NCBI taxonomy): Eukaryota > Metazoa > Chordata > Cladistia > Polypteriformes > Polypteridae > Erpetoichthys > Erpetoichthys calabaricus. Next base: position 152,361,821 of record NC_041401.2, on the reverse strand, counting down.
CTTGTGCTTATACTGAGGTATTTTTGTATAAGAAACAGCCTTTTATTTGAACCTGGGACAGTATTTGTGTGTTCGTGTTGGGGTTTGGGGCTCACTGGCGGCCTCGGTTCTGTCACAGTGTCCTGAGGCATGAGAGATCTTGAGACAGACTGGGTGCAGCAGGAAAGATTGAGTCTCTATGCACAATTCATAACTGGAGTCATAGCCTTCCTGGGTTGAGCTGCTACAGGACTGAAGTCAAGAAAAAAACTGTATTCACTGGACTTTGCAGAACAGGATTAGATAGATAGATAGATAGATAGATAGATAGATAGATAGATAGATAGATAGATAGATAGATAGATAGATAGATAGATAGATAGATAGATAGATAGATAGATAGATAGATAGATAGATAGATAGATAGATAGATAGATAGATAGATAGATACTTTATTAATCCCAATGGGAAATTCACAAATTAGACGTCTTTCTTGTCTCCTTCAGAATAACCTGGTGGTCACTAAGGGGAGAAACTTTAATATTAATGGTCGCAGATGGGATGAATTTTGATTAGTCATGTAAACCCTGTGGCATCTCTCAACAATAAGTGAATAATTACCAAGGGCTGGAAACACAGATGGCCAGAGCTCATTTAGAAATTCAATGGTGTTTCCACTTTCAATATTCTGTTTCATTCCCAGGATGTAAATATTGTTCTTGTGGTTCAGTGAGCTTACCACTTAATGCCAACACCTGACTGTCCAACAAAGCTATCTGCTTATCATGGTGATGGGCTGTTTCCGGCAGCATTTTAATTTCATGCATGTCCTTTGGGCCATGCCGAGCTCAGAACAGAAGCTTTGCTGTAGGTATTCACAAGTGACGGATACCTGGTTGGAAACAAACTGCTTCAGATTATTAAAGAGAGTCTCCATATTGAAATTATCGGTGTGCTCACGTTCTGAATGCTGTGACATTTTCACAGGGTTAGAGAAAATGGAGTGACATACTTGATCCAGATATCTCCTAATGATTCCAGGAAAGTAAGAAAAATAAATAATACAAACTGTACAGTTCTGGGAGGGATAGAGCTATAAAATTAGGGTTTAGAGAGTACAGCTAGAGAACTGCCTTAACTTGTGCCCATCAGTTAACAAGGATCTTGCAGTCTCCAGTGTAAATTTAATTAAAGAATGGTATTATAGGCAACAAACATCCAGTGAGAGATAGTTTTGTGTGTGAAAACAACTTGTTAATGAGAAAGGTCAGAATAGAATGGCCAGACTGCTTCAACAGGAAGGCCACAAATAATCAAATAACAGCTTTTTACAGCAGTGGTTTGCACAAGGGGACCTCTGAATACATAATGTATTAGAACTTGAAGGTCATGGATTGCAACAGCAGAAGACCACGCCAAGTTCTACTTACATCAAATAAGAATGGCTACATTAGGCACATGATCACCAAAATTGAATATTTGAAGATTGGAAAAAAAGTCAGATGGACTGGAAAATCTCATTATCTTCTGCAACACAAAGATAGCAGGGTTCAAATTTGTCATAAACAACATGACAGATCCTGTCTTGCATCAAATGTACAGGCTGCTGAGTGTAATGGTGTGGAAAATGTTTTTTTGTCATTCACTAGGCCTTGGAATACCAGATAGCAGCGTCTAGTAGGATGTCATGGTATTACATAAAAGATGCATTATCTGAAACTATTTCCACAAATATTACACTGACTTCAGTTTAATCCAATGGCTTCCACAATACCGCCATTCTAAACCCAAAAGGAATCTTTTGGTATGACATGAAATGGGAGCTTTGAATCATGAATGTGTGGCTAAAAAATTTGCGGAAGATGTATGATGCACTTGAATCAGCACAACCTGGAATCCCAACACCTTGTTAAATTAATTCCTCAAAAAAATCAGGCTGTTCTAGCAGGTAATAGATGTACCTAATAAAATGAGCATTGGATGTATGTTCTTATTTTATTTATTTATATTTTTAACACTCAAGCCTGCTTAATCAAATAGATTTTGTGATATAAGCTGTACAAAAACTGTTGAGGGTGTGATGTCTTGGTCTACCAATTATTGCCCCACTGGCATGATAACATTCCCTTAGAGAACAATAAAGTTCTTAAGGAGTGAATAAATTAATTAGTTCTTTGAGTGTCAAAGAACAAGAACTAAAATGCAATTTAGTTTTCCATACTTTAAAGAGTAAATTTTGGGATTTGATTGTATATTTAATAATGAATGAGAAAATATGTTCAAGAATGCGTACACACCATCATTTTTCATCCCATTGTTGAGGTGGGACCCTTGCTTTTTCCTTAGTTGATATTTCAAACACACGTGAGTGAAGATGTGTTTTAAATTTTTCAGTAGGATGTAAATTTAAAATCTTTCTACTAAACAGAAAAGCCAGATCACATAGGAAAAGCATCTAGGGGCTGAGACATAAAACAGAAAATATCCATTTCTGAAACGGGAAGGGGATTGTAGTTAACTCAGGAGATGCCTCTATAATCAAAAGCAAAGACCAAGAAAAGCATAGTGCAAACCTTGACAGATGTTTCTGGCAAGTAGTGGGGATTTCGCAATTTGGTGGTTATGTAGAATCGGAAATCTGGAGCATATTCAATTGTGGCATCACCTAGGCGGATGCATATGCTTCCTCCTTGTTTAAATGTTTGCTTCAAAAGCAGTGGTTCCAGAATAGGGTCAAGCTCCTCACCAACATTTTCCAAAAGCACTGTAAGAGAACATAAAATGACAACATGTTCAATATAAAATTAAATTCTAAACTAATTCATTTTAAGGAAGCAATATTCCAGCTAAATCAGACACCAACTTGAAAAGAAAAAACTTCATCATAACTGCCTTCTTATTATGTAAATTATTTTCTTCATATGTGTTTATAGTAATAAGCCACAGGATAAATGAAAGTTTGACATTGCTGGCTCAAATGAACCCGCCTGGTATTTAGCAGGTACTTTACTAGTTTTTTTAAACAAAATAAATGTCTGCACAGATTATAATTAGGTTTGGCCTTGAGAATTTTGTCACTTAGTGTCATGGAGAGTGCAATGCAAAATTACTAGAATCTCTCATTTAGAATTTGACAGTTTACAATTACCTTGACTGTAGTTAAGCTTTGATTGTACAAAAGGGGACTGCTTCAGATTTGTTAATGTAACATTACGCATGCCTTCTCTCTTAGAATAGGATGCAGTGAATATTAGAAAAAAATAACTTTATTAAGCATTGATTGAAAGGGGAAATAGAACTAGCGCTGTTTCTTCATGATATCTCTCCACTGCATGAACGTCCTGTGCTCACAGTCGGTGCTACAACGAATACTGAGAAGTGCCTTTTCGGCTTTTGTGCAAGATTATACCTTTCAGCCCAGCTCTCTCTTTTCTCTTTGTGCTCAGCTCTTTTTCTTTCCTTCCATAATTATGTTAAAGGCTTCTAAGTTTTCCTCTCAGAGTCACACTCTGTCCATCTCTTCCTCTGTTCTTTGTTCAATAAGCATTATGAGCAATAATGTACATGTAATATGAAACTGCTACTGTATATTACGTAAATATAAAACATAGATGCATTTTTTACAGAGACTGCACCACAGTAAATGTCATCTAAGCATCTAAGGAGAGGATAGCTTATCTCCATAGTTTCTGAACTAGATAGGGAAGCCTTAAATTGAGCAAAGCATGTTAAGTAAATAGATGGATGTATTTAGTTCCTCCAGCCAAGGACAACTTCTGTTCACCCTCTGTAAAGTTGGGAGATACTCCAACTGTACATCTGCATGACTTGTATATGCACCATGGGCTGCTTGCGTATTTGCATGACTAAGGACTGCAGTTGGTATTGGAGGTTAAAACAAGAACACATGAAGAAGACTTCGACTTCAATCTGACTGATGTTTCTACTGACATTTTAACCTGATCTGTGACAATACATTAACACAATTCAATTTCTCTGTATAATAAATAAAGATGTATAACCCAGCCACAGGGGATGCACAAACCAGTGTGTTTCTTCGTATCGGTCCAAAGCCCAGACAAAGTCAGAGAGAAAAGATTGCATTGGTTTGGACGTGTGCAGAGGAGAGATGCTGAGTATATTGGGAAAAGGATGTTAAGGATAGAGCTGCCAGGGAAGAGGAAAAGAGGAAGGCCTAGGAGAAGGTTTGTGGATGTGGTGAGAGAGGACATGCAGGTGATGGGTGTAACAGAGCGAGATGCAGAGGACAGGACGATATGAAAAAAGATGATCCGCTGTGGCAACTCCTAACGGGAGCAGCCAAAAGAAGAAGAAGAAGAAATAAAGATGTATATTACATGCTGGGATGTCTCTGTGAATCCAGATTGGCTCAGTGTGAAGGCATGTATGGAAGGCGCTACATAAATAATAAATAAGTGTGCCACACTGGATGGTCCACTAGAAGTCAATAAAGTTGTTTTCTGTACTTTTGACTCTGAAATTGAGACAGTTTTGTGAAGTGAGCTAGGCGGGGTGTGCTGATTGCCTTAATGGTTTAATTTATTGATTTTAACGCAATCCATTTTTAGTTTTATTGATGCGCAACACCCACATGAAAGCATGTGCCGGATTAATGGGATGATTGCTGGTCAGGCTGTGATGCACTAATCTACAGGTGCCAGGTCAGTGTTAGAACAATTGTGTTTGTTTTGTTTGAATAGTGATCACTGAATGGAGAAGCAAAGGATGAGTGAAGGAAAAGGGCAGCAGTGGCCTGAGGGCTACAAGAAAGTTTGGAGTTGTGGCCATTGTTGCTGAACAGCAGAGCACATGGGATAAAGAGAGCAAGACCAATGAAACAAACAGAAGGAGATAAGTGAGACAGTCACATCCATGTAAGGGCACGTCACCTAGGGAGCTGTGACGATCAACAGAGGTGGCAGCTCCATGAACAATGGGTACAGGTGGATGTGGTTGTATGGCTCCACTGTGACGGACTGGGATGGCAGACCAATAGGATGTGGCTGGCTTCATCAAGGGGACTCCTGGTGTCCTGATGAGGACAGAGGGAGTGAGAGAACAAAAGGAAGCAATGTATTTATTTAATGCACTGAACTATTTATTCTACTATTTTAAATAAACTGATATAGTTCTGATTTTAAAGGCTCGCTTGTCTGCCTTACTTGCCAAGGTCCATCACTATTGATGCCCGGATAAAGGAAGGTGACCTTGGCTGCAGGCCTGGAGAGCTTTGTACAGCATGTATCTATGGTATGGTACAGGGAATGGACATATATGTGTGGTGTGCACGTTCTTCCTCTTTGTCAAAATGTTTCCTCCAAATTTCTTTTCACATATTAAAAAATATCAGGTCCTGGTGGGAAATATCTAATCCTTGAGTTGAATTTTGTGTGGCACCACAAAAAAAAGTTGCTTCCTGAAGTATTTGAACGATGAATGGTAACTGTCAGCCAAAAATGAGCAAGAAACATGTTATGTATATTAGAGTGCGGCATCACAGACTCTATATGTTTAGATATTAAAATAGTATTATCAAAAACCCTGTGCTGGACAGACATCTGCATTAAGTGATTCCAATCCATTTACAATGAAAACAGCAACATTTTTTACCAAAAGCGGTTGCTTTTTCTCATTTTTTTAAATATGCAAAGATATCAAGTTAAAAAAAAAACTCATATGGTAAAAAATAATATATTTCCTGCCCTTTACGCCAATGACTTGTTTACCCAAAGGCGTCAAATGAGTTTCTACAGTAGCATATTAAAAAAAGCCTAACATTTCAATGCAAACATGGTTTTCAAACTTGTTAAAAATAATTTATACTTTAAAAACTCATTAAGTATTCTAGTACATGGGGTTAGTGAACTTATCACACCTGCTGTATGCCTTACCTACACGCACTTAAAGTTGCAATCTGACCTAAAGCATAAGCCAAAAATGTAAAGTATAGCCGGCTTTGCTACATGTCGGTAGGTAATAACAGGAAAGCACTGCTCTGCATTACTCCTGGATTTTAAAATCATAACATCTGCACTTGATACCCTATACCTTAAGTAATTGGAGAGCCTTTCCTCAATGAAATGATTATTAATAAAATAACAGAACACAGGCCTTTATATGCTGTCTTCTTGATTCTGAACGATACTACTGAGGATAAAATATTCTTAATGTGTCATGATAAATGTGCCATTATAGCTTTTCAGCTTTTTACTCTGGAGATATTAGTTAACACGCTGACAATTTATTTTCTTTATTATGATGTACAGAAGGTATAATCTATTAAAAATTCTTAAGGTTATCATTTTCAAATTTCAATTTAGTAGTGGAGTGGATAGATCATAAAGAAGCAAAAGAAGCTAAAAAAATTCTTAAATGTTTTTTTTTTTTTATTTCAAAAATATGGGGATGGGAAATCTGTATTATGGTCTCTTCATTGCAACGTACTTTATCTAAATAAAGTGTCTCTTTCTATAGAAAGTCAAGTTGCTCTGTGGTGTCATAACTAATCAGTGAAGGCAAAGTGAGAGCAGAAGTGTCTGATTGCATTCAAAAGGCAAAATGTAAAGTTATTACTGGATGGCAAAATATGCTTGTAGAATGGTAAATGTGGAGTATGCCTGCTGTAAATAAAAAACTCATGAAAATAGATTGCAGTTTTATGCATTGTGAACAACAGTATATTCATTTGAAAGCATCATTCATTTGAATAATAATATAAACAAATGTAAAAATAATAATGCAAAATGATCTATATTATTATGTATTCAATTTTCCTAATAACAAAAAAATTCTAAAATATTTATGCAATTGATCCTCTGTTGCTTCCCTGCATCCAGTGGTACTGGGAAAGGCTCTGGCTTTCCACAAACCAGCAATGGCATAAGCAGGAACAGAATAGTCATTGCCCTGTGTCCTCCTTTAAAATATAAAATATAAATATAAATATATATATATATATATATATATATATATATAAATATAAAATATAAATATAACATAGGGCGGCACGGTGGCGCAGTGGGTAGCGCTGCTGCCTCGCTGTTGGGAGACCTGGGGACCTGGGTTCGCTTCCTAGGTCCACCCTGCGTGGAGTTTGCATGTTCTCCCCGTGTCTGCGTGGGTTTCCTCCGGGTGCTCTGGTTTCCTCCCACAGTCCAAAGACATACAGGTTAGGTGGATTGGCGATTCTAAATTGGCCCTAGTGTGTGCTTGTGTGGGTGTGTTTGTGTGTGTCCTGTGGTGGGTTGGCACCCTGCCCGGGATTGGTTCCTGCCTTGTGCCCTGTGTTGGCTGGGATTGGCTCCAGCAGACCCCCGTGACCCTGTGTTCGGATTCAGCGGGTTGGAAAATGGATGGATGGATGTTCCACATGCTTAATTTGTATAAATATTTTGTAAGTGTATTTCAATTTGTGTGGCTTGGTGGCTAGGACACTGGACTATGACACTATGACTATGAACCCCACCAAGACAAGTGACTGGAGAATGAATGAATTAGTGAATTTAAAGTATTTAAGAAAATACCATTCTACATTTGTCATTTCTGTGATACAGTTATTAGGAGTCTATTCTTGTAACAATGGGCATAAAACATTAAACCAATACAGGATGGGTCACAGGCCATGTAAATATTTCCAAATAATCCTAAATATAAAGGGTACAGAAGCATCTAGAGAAAGTCAACATGACATAGTAAATGTATTAGCTCTGCATAGACAGTAAGCAGGCGGAGAACTGATTCATGGACCTTGGAGGTGTGAAGCAGCGCTGCCAACCTCTGCACCACTTTACACCTCACAGGGTGGAACACATTTTTTAAATATACCCATAAGAATCTATAAAAGCATTTCCTAATTTTAAGATTTAGATGCGTTCAGGGAATCTTTTCTCCATGCTATCTTTAAAGTTCACATCTCCTGAAATACATGCTACCTTCTGCTATGTATTTATCATTATGTTGACTCCACGATAAAACCAACCCCTCTTTATGTGTGCTGCTAATGTTTAATTAGGCGATTGAAATAGATTTTTATTTTATTACATTAATTAGTGTGTATGTGTGTGTATACGATTACTACAGAATTTTGCTTGCACAGTGATTTCATGTAATTGCACTTATTTAAGGACTACAGTTTTAACAGCTTTCTTAAAGCATTTATGGCTGGTACAGCTCAGCTTTCCTTTGCATTCAATATAATTTTCTCTTCCCTCTCCTTGTCTCTCTCTCTCTCTGTTGCTTGAAAGCTAACGTGTTTTAATGGAAAGTGTGCCATCTAAGGTTCACTGTAAAAATAGCAGGATTACCAGGAGTTCCAAACTGGATACAGTTTTCCAGGGTTCTCACAAAATCAGAATCGCTCAGTTTAATTATATGTAGGCTGTTAGCTTTTTCCATGTTTTTCACCCATTTGTTGGCTTGTCCTTGTGGATCTATCATCAGAGGCCACCTTCTTGCATTCCTGTGAAATTAAAAAGAAAGTGGTCAGCTACATCCAAAGTGCCTGAAAGCTCATTTCTGATAAAAATTGGACCAGTTTTTCAAAATAAGCATGGGAATAATACATATAGTCTGAGGGTTACGTGATTATTCCATCCCATGATAATATAAAACTCTATAACTGAAGTCTTAATCATTGAAGATTTGTTAAAAATGTTTGTTTAATCAACTGGAATCTGCTCATAATTTCTGATAGGAATAAAACAAATAGTCTGCCCTTGGAATTCAAATGCTGGTGATCATTTTATAGCACACAGAAAGTGACCTAGGCTGAAAAAAAATATTAACTGACAATTTTATATAGACAGTCACTTCTAAAGATATGCTTAGGAAACCTCACAGAAACTATAAATATGTGCCTTATTTTTCTATGCCTACAAGGCAAAACAGATGAACCTGTCACCTCAATTCAAGTAAATACAATGTGAAAAAATTGCTTGTTTTGAGATTATACAAGTCTTATAAGGTAAGTCAAGGCTTTTGTCGTAAATGACTAAAAATGAGGAATTGTGTGTAAGAGAGTGTCCTTGAGAACACATCTGAGGCACCTGAATTCAGCTGATCGGCTCAGATGCGAAACAGACAGGATAATTTATCTGTGAGGAAAGAAGACAATGATTTTTAATTACTGTTCACCAGGCGACTCTATGCAGCTGGCTGGAAAGTTCAAGCGTGTCACAAACAGTACAGCACAACAGGACACTGGCGAATCCAGGTTGTGTGAAGGATAGTTGTCTTGCCAAATGCCATTTATCCACTGAAGCAGTGTCCTTCCTGGCATGTGTGGCGGACTGGCACAATTCCAGGTGCTAGAGAATGTGGACATCTGCAGAGCACAGGCTGCAAAGTCCCTTTTGTGTGTTAAAGGGCAACGCAGGAACTCTCCTATCAAAATTAAAAGAATGCACAAGGTTTAGGTTCTTCTTGAAGAATTCTTTGGACTAAGGAAGCATCCAAGCAATCCAGCAATTTGTCATTATTTTTTATGACCTACAAATTATACTCAGCATTAACTGGGATCAACAATGTTAACTCTAAAGCCTTTGAAATACAGTACTACATTACTTAAATTATCCAGTCATTTCCTAAACCCAGTTATTCCAATGCAGAATCACAAAGAGGGTGAAGTTTTCCTGGAAACACTGAGTGCAAATCAGGAACAAACACTGAACATTTTGGAGCACATTCATGCACCCCCCCAGGACAAGGTGGCAATTTAAGTTTTATTTGATCCAAACATATGAATCACAGATGAAATTTTATAATATGACAATAAAACATAATTTTCAGTATAAAAAAGTTATAAGATTTAGAAAGTCTGTTCAATCATAAATACAATTAATCTTCTTATATAATACACTACAGTGGCTGTCCGTTTGTCTGTCCAGGATTTTAAATCACCTGTAGCTTGCAAACCGTTTGAACTATTGACCTGAAATTGGGTACACATATACTATGTGATGTCTACTCTTCGCTTTCGGAGTGATGATTGACCTCCAAGGTTATTTTTCTTTTCTTTTTCTTTTATTTTATTGTAGAATCAATTCTCGGCAGCGGCCAGCAGGGTTGCTATACGGTGCATGCGTACGGGCGCCGTTCTTATCCCTACCACTTTCGCCCGTCACTTCCCCTGCCTCTTCATATCTTAAATCATTCTTGAGGCAGATTGAAGACTTAAGTGCCAGCTTAAGTGAAAAATTAAGGAAAATGTACTAAGCAAGTGCAACACAAACATTGACTTAATCAATTTTAATGTGAAAAGATGCCGACGAAAGAAGAGAAGAAACAGGCCGCTAGGGTGGAGAAAAAAAGAGCTGCTCTGGAAACAGCAAGCGCATCAACCTCTGAGGAAACGAATGCTAAACGTACAGAGAAAGAGGATGAAAACTAGGAATGCTCAAGTCAAGTGTATTCGTGCATTGCGCAGTTACTGGTCTAATAAAATGCAAAAAGAAATAATCATAAACTACACTTTCCACAAACCAGCAATGGCATAAGCAGGAACAGAATAGCCATTACCCACTGTCCTCCTAAGAAAAGAAATCTAATTAGTAATAGGAAAAAGAAGCTCACTGGGTTATACAACCACTTATTAATCAAAATGATTGGCAGGAACTTAGCAGGCGTATTTTACAATAACATTAACAAAATCTTGCACACTTTTAAAGAAGCTGTGCACATTTCCATGCAAAGAAAATGTGATTTTTTTTCTAGTTTTACATAATAAAAAATATTTTCCCATTGAGTTATGGAGGGTGCATTTGGATTATTCCAACTGAGCAGAATTAGTCAATGCAATAACAATGTAGTGTGGGAAATAATGATGAGTTTATTACCAGATAGTCTGTGTTTGCCTGGAATATCTCCAAAGACTGCAGTATGAGGATCTTAGATGGTCATAAATCCTACACTATCTTATAGATAAAAAGAAATCTTGGACTGAAAGGGCTTTACTTTTGGACAGTCCCAAAACATATGCCCGAGTGAGGCTGGAGTTGTAGTACCTGGCATTGTTGACAATTTGGGTCCAGGCCCTGATAGACTTTTAAAATGTGGAGAGGTGTTTCTGGTGTCCAGCTTTCAGCTGGAGTACAATGTGTATTTCTCAAATTGAAGAAAAATGATTTTTGCTAATTTTTTTAATTCCACTTCTTACTTGAGATATTAATAGCAACATCTGTTTCCCAACATTCATGAACAATATTCTTCTCCTTATTGGTTAAATTATTTTCAAGTAAGAGCATTGGTCATGGATTAGAGAAGTTTGGCAAATTGTATTTTAAAAAGTTCCTAACTTGTGAATAGAAATATGAGTGTTTAAGGAGTTCCATATTTACAACTGAGCTGATCAAAAGAAGTAAAAATATTATCAATAAAAAGATCTGTGAAGGATGAAATACCTAGTATCTTCCAAGACTTAAAGCAGCACAGAGAAGTATCTTTTCCATCAAGTGTTGCTACATATTTTGAGTGAATGAAGCACAATCTGATTACTAGTAAACTGGAAAAAATATTAATGACTAAATCACAGAACAGAGCATATAGAGAGGACCTTCTTACAAAATTTTCTTTCTAGATCCAACAAAGTTTTTTTTTATGCATTTAGCACTGTCTTTCTCTTTCCATTGTCATAAATTACAAATAGTCACAACCCAGTAGCATAGCTGAACGTCGGGCAGCACCAGGCCAGCTTCTGCTTTCAATCTTTGTAATGTTCTTTTTTTAATACACAGTTTTTTTGTTTGCATAATGAAACTGAGCTTTCTAAAATGAATTTACTAATAATTATAGGAATACAGTAATCCCTCCTCCATCGCGGGGGTTGCGTTCCAGAGCCACCAGCGAAATAAGAAAATCCGCGAAGTAGAAACCATATGTTTATATGGTTATTTTTATATTGTCATGCTTGGGTCACAGATTTGCGCAGAAACACAGGAGGTTGTAGAGAGACAGGAACATTATTCAAACACTGCAAACAAACATTTGTCTCTTTTTCAAAAGTTTAAACTGTGCTCCATGACAAGACAGAGATGACAGTTCTGTCTCACAATTAAAAGAATGCAAACATATCTTCCTCTTCAAAGGAGTGCGCATCAGGAGCACAGACTGTCAGAAAGAGAGAGGAAAGCAAACAAATCAATAGGGCTGTTTGGCTTTTAAGTATGCGAAGCACCACGGCACAAAGCTGTTGAAGGCAGCAGCTCACACCCCCTCCGTCAGGAGCAAAGAGAGAGAGAGAGACAGAGAAAAACAAACAAAAATCAATACATGCCCTTCGAGCTTTTAAGTATGCGAAGCACCGTGCAGCATGTCGCTTCACGAAGCAGCTGCACAGAAGGTAGCAACGTGAAGATAATCTTTCAGCATTTTTAGACGAGCTTCCGTATCGTCTAGGTGTGCGAACAGCCCCCCTGCTCAATCCCCCTACGTCAGGATCAGAGAAAGTCAGCGCAAGAGAGAGAGAGAGAAAAGTAAGTTGGGTAGCTTCTCAGCCATCTGCCAATAGCGTCCCTTGTATGAAATCAACTGGGCAAACCAACTGAGGAAGCATGTACCAGAAATTAAAAGACCCATTGTCTGCAGAAATCCGCGAACCAGCAAAAAATCCGCAATATATATTTAAATATGCTTACATATAAAATCCGCGATAGAGTGAAGCCGCGAAAGGCGAAGCGCGATATAGCGAGGGATTACTGTACTCTGAAACAGGAGTAAAAACGTTGGGAGGATATTCATTTCAGCTATATTAACTCTGCCTGCTGGAGAGGGGTGAAGGGTTGTTCATATACTGATATCTTGTTCAGTGCTTTCTATCAGAATGCCAAAATCATTTTTAAAAAGATCTTCAAGCTACAAAACACCAATGTAGAATCACCAACCAACTTAATCTACATATATTTGGAATACAGGAGGAAACAAGCATATATAGTACACAGGGAGAACATAAAAACTCTGCAAGAAAAGAATTCTGGCTAGGATTTGAAATAGTAGTTTCTGGAGCTGTGACACTGCAGCAGCAGTAACCACTGCACAACTGTGTTACTTACTGCGCTAAACATTTGGAACTAATGCACTTCAGTTTAATACAATTTATTCATATGGAGCACACCTATATTTATAACAACACATGTTAAATTTCCCTCTTGAGATAAATAATTTCTGATACAGATGTGAGCAACACTGGTGCACCACAAGGAATGGCCCTGTCTACTTTTCTTTTCACTTTGTACACCTCTGGCTACAAATATAACACCAGGTCATGTCACTTGCAGAAATTATGGAGTGTATTGATAAAGGGGATAAGACAGAGTATAGAAGTCAGGTGGGGAACTCTATTTCTTGGTGCAGAAAGAACTGTCTGTGTCTTAACTTTACCAAAACCAAAGAACTGGTTATGGCACAACAAAAAGCCTCAATGTCCGGTCACTATTGACGGGAGTGGATGTAGAGGTGACTCACTCCTAAAAGTACTTGGGGGTCCACATTAATGACAGGTGTGACTGGTCTCGGAACACAGAGGAATTATGCAAGAAAGGGCAGAGCTGGGTGTTTTTCGCTAGAAGACTACAGTCATTTAATGTGGGAAGTGACATTCTTCTACAACTCTGTTATGACCAGTGCAATTTTCTATGCTGTGGTGTGCTGGGCTGGTAACATCACTTCAAGAGAGGCTCAACAAATCAACAAACTAATTAAAAGGACAAGCTCTCTGAAAGTAGTAGCGAAAGAGAAAATTAAAACAACAACACCGGGAGTCAGAAAATAAACAAAGTTTATACTGCATGTTTCTAAACTGCATGGCAACAGTATTGAAGGAAATGGTCTCAGCAATGATTTCTGTATGGTGCCATATCTAGTTTGAGGGAGAAATGTTTTACAAACTAAACAACTAAGAACAGTGCCTGACAGTCAAATTAAATTCTCCATCCTATGTAGAAGGGTGACATGAGTAACAGTATCGACAGTAGATCTTGAGTCTAAAGGTACATATAAGGAATAAGGAAATTAGGATATTATTATTAAATTGCATTAAATTGTATTTTTAAGACAAGATTTAAGTTTTTGGAGATTTTTCCAAAAATGTTAAAAAGGAATGGCAAATTTTAAATCAATTCTTTAAGTTCACATGAAAATCTAACTTCTTTGAAAAACAAATTCTAATAATAGTTTTTTAGAAATAATTAGGAAAAATGTGGTTCAGTAAGTGTGTAATACAGTAATTGTTTTAATAATATTTTATATCTTTATAATGGGCTATAAAATAACTAGCTGGGCCTAATAGACAGGTGGTAGGTTTTATTGCAGAAATCAGTAGAAACATATGTTCTGTCATCAAATTAAACTTACTGGGGTTGTATATGCAATGGGTTCTATTATTTCTTAAAGAAAATCAAAAACTCATTGCTACCTATTTTATGTAAAATTGTGCCCGACAGTTCCAATTTCTTAACTGTCACATTAGCTATTGTTTCAAATAAACATTTTCATCAGTTCCTTTGGAACAGTAATCAGACTGGGCATTCCACTGAGATTTTTATGCAGCTTTTTTTAGCCCTTGCAGACTTAAAACTTTATTGTTTTTTATTGTTCTCTATTTCTGCTTGTATTTCTGGTATTGTTACTTAAATGTGTATATAGTAGGTTGATCTTCATCAATATTAGCTTAATAACTTACATTTTTAGTGCTAAAATTATTTTATTGATGAAACTTGAAGTACGGCTGTTTTTAAGAAGACTGATAGTTTTAGTTCATAACTCTTCATTAACTGACAAGTACAAAGGAAAATTAAATGTAATCAGATAATGATCTAATAAACCATAATTAACATGAGAAAGAGTTAATAATAATAATAATAATAAATTTTATTTATATTGCACTTTATATTTTAGCAATCCCAAAGTGCTACAGAGTAAAAATAGAATAATAAAATAAAAAAAAAAACAGAGGAGTCTATAAAATACTTTAACAAAATGACTTTCTAAAAAGATGAGTTTTTAGGTTTCGCTTAAAGGCCTCAGTCGACTGTGGGGCTCTCAGGTAGTCAAGGAGGGCATTCCACAGCCTCGGCGCCACCGATGAAAACGCCCTGTCACCCATGCTGCTGAGCTTAGTTCTGGGGACTTGAAGAGTGTTAGTGTGTACAGAGCGGAGGGAACGTAAGGAGTTATGAGGGGTAAGGAGTTCCTGTAGATAAAGAGGGGCATGTCCATAAATGCACTGATGGGTAAGAAGGGAGACCTTGTACTCTATTCTGAATGAAACAGGGAGCCAGTGAAGGGTTTTCAGGATTGGGGTGATGTGATCATACTTTCGCACCCTCATCAGGATCCTGGCAGCGCTGTTCTGAATATACTGGAGTCTCTGGATACTCTTGCCAGGAATCCCAATGAGGAGTGCATTACAGTAATCCAGTCTGGAAGAGACAAAGGCATGGACGAGTTTCTCTGCATCTGCCAGGGTGAGTAATGGGCGGAGTTTGGCGATGTTCTTGAGATGGAAAAAAGATGACTTACAGAGATATTTGATGTGGGTGTCAAAAGTAAGTTGGGAGTCCATTCTAACACCCAAATTTGTAACAGATGTGGAAAGAGGAATATTTTGGCCAGAGAAAGTAATACTGGTGATGGTAGAAGAGCGAAGATGATGTGATGTACCAACTAAGATGGCTTCTGTTTTGGATCTGTTCAACTGAAGAAAATTGAGCCTCATCCATGCCTCTATCTCCTCCAGGCAGGTAGACAATGTAGATGTTGGCAGAGGAGCAGTAGAGGAGGTGGGAGTAGTCCTGAGGTAAAGCTGAGTGTCATCGGCATAGCAATGGAACGATAAACCATGTCTGCCAATGACAGTTCCAAGGGGGAGCATGTAGACAGTAAAAAGGATAGGGCCCAGCACAGAGCCCTGTGGAACACCACAGGTGACGTTGTGGGTGTGGGACTTTGTGCTGCCAAGGGCGACATGCTCAGTTCTGCCAGTCAGGTATGATGTAAACCAATTTAGAACAATTCCTGAGAGTCCAATAGTGTATTGCAGGCGGTGAAGAAGGATGTTATGGTCTATTGTGTCAAAAGCAGCTGTCAGGTCAAGGAGGATAAGTAGTGAAGGTGAACCAGTATCTGCCGTCATCAGAAGATCATTGGTGACCCTGACCAGGGCTGTTTCGGTGCTATGGCCAGGGCGAAAACCAGACTGAAACTTTTCAAACAGATTGTTCAGTTTGAGATGATCATGAAGTTGTGCTGCAACTATTTTTTCCAGAACTTTGGAGAGAAATGGAAGATTGGAGATGGGCCTATAATTGGAGTGAACTTCAGGATCCAAGGTGGATTTTTTCAGTAGAGTTCTGATGACAGCAGTTTTTAGTGCAGAAGGAATATGGCCAGCCAGGAGGGACTGATTTATTATCCTGGTGATAAGTGGAAAGATGGCAGAAATGTTGGCCCTCAGCAAGGGTGAGGGGAAAGGGTCCAGGGAACTAGTAGACGGTTTCATTTTCCTGATGACATCCTCCACCTCTTCCCGTGTGGCAACAGAGAAAGAGCAAAGAGGATGGACGGTCTCAGACAATGAGTCAACAGTTGGGAAGGGCAAGATATCCTTGGTAGAGAGGTGTAAACGGATATTATCAACTTTTTGTTTAAAAAAGTTGATATACATGTTGCATCTGTCATCAGTGGTCTCAGAATGGGCAGGTAAAGGAGGTTTGAGAAGATGATTTATGGTTGAAAAAAGTTTTTTAGGGTTGCTGGAGCCATTTCTGATGATGGTGGAATAAAACTTGGACCGTGCAACCTTCAGAGCTTCTGCATACGCTCTCATGTGTTCTCTGTAAGCCTGTTTATGGACAGTCAGCCCAGAGGCCTTGAGCCGCCGCTCAAGGACATGCCCAGCCGCCTTCATTTTTCGCAGCTCGCAGGTATACCAAGGTGCTGAGCACGAGAATGAGACGGACCTAGATGTTAAAGGGGCGTGGAAGTCCAGGAGACTGCTCAGGGACTGGTTGTAAAAATCCACGAGGTCAGCAACAGAGAGGGAGCTGATAAAGTCAGAGGAGAGAAATGTAAGGTCCAAGGCCAAGGCATCCACATTGATATTCTTCAGATTTCTGAAGTAGATCTGTCGTTTTGGTTTGATACGGGAGGAGAAAAAGGGCAGCTCCAATGACACAACTTTGTGGTCTGAAATACCAAGATCAAATACCTGTAGATTCCTGATTGGGGCACAGTTTGAAATGACCAAGTCAAGAGTGTGACCCCTAGAATGTGTGGGAACATCGACATGTTGTTGTAGGTTGAGAGAATCTAGTAGCTCAAGGAAATCAGCAGTGAAATAACCTGTGGGATTGTCAACATGAATATTTATATCTCCTTAGATTATGATGTATGAGTTATACTTTGAATGCTAACACCACAGATTACCTTAGACCTAACCTCCGATTATGAAAGTGTGCAGGAACTCTTCAAAATATGGAAAACATAAACTTCAGAATTAAAGTAATTTAGCAAATTTGGATCATGGTGCTTCTTTATAAACCTATGTGAATTTAAAGTCAATATTATAGAATACTAGGGGGCTTTGCCACCTACTTGCTTCGCTCGCCAACCCCCGTGTTTGGTTTTCCGGATACACACTTTTAAGATTTTTTTTTCTTTGAATTGTTGCTATTTCATTAGTTTCACTTTTATTTAAGAACTTCTTTAAAAACAATATTTGGAATCTTTCGAGTCCCAACATGCTGAATCTTTGAAATGAGGTCCGTGAGACATGCGTTTAATGACTTTGTACCATAATTCAGGATAGGTTTCTCTGTTTGGAATTTCAGCACAGACAAAACGATCTACATCATCAGCAGTTAATCATTTTTTTTGCAAAGTAACCAATAAATGCATGTGAGGTAAACCCCATTTTTGAAATTCTCTGACTTAAACTTCAAAGCCTTACAATATTTATATACTTCTGACATATCACCTATGTCCATATATTCAATCTCTATTCGCCTTTTCGTATTTCTCAGAGTAATAATTTCTCTTGGTTTGTGCTAATGTGATCTTTACTTTCTTTGTTTTGACACTTTCGTTTTTTTCTGCTTTCATATTCTTTACCTTTCTCTACATGTGTATCGCGACGACGTTTTTTTTTTAGTCTTTTGAATTCCACTGTTTTCATAATCTCTAACCTGCTCTGCATGTGTATAGCGCCAACGTTTTTGAACGTCTTTATGAAGTTCTACTTTGTCTTTTACTCTTTGTCTTTTAATTCTGAGCCTGATTAGACATGCTTTTTTTCAATTTCACTTGTTCCGGGATGATTATTACTTTTCTTATTTTCTGAATTTTCACCTGGATTATTCTTTTTTACATTTTTTTCTCTCCAACGCTTTTGAGTCTCTTTTCTCTGCGCTGCTCTTTCTTCTTCACTTAGTCATCGACGCTTCATTTATAACATATTGTCCTTATATGCTTTATATGCGCTGAGAGCCCTGGATATGTGTGTGCTCAAAGCCTTTACATGACTGAGTGTTTTGCTGCCTGTGGTCTTATTTAATATTGGTTGTAAGTAGGGCATGTCTTGCAAGAATCTCATGTTCTACGTCCCCACGAGACAGTCCTGGGTCAATCTCTTTCGTCTCGCGGGTCTTTTAAGTGTCTTCCATGATCTTCATGTGAAGATAGTGTCTCGTCTCCCTAGTCTTTCTCTCCCAGGATTTTTTTTTTTTAAAATAGAGAGATTATTGTATATTTGGCAGAGAATTTACTCCTTGTGTCTGATTGCACTCCCATTTTCCTCCCACATCCCCAAAGACATACCGATTAAGATAATTGGTGAGTTTAAATGAGACCTAGTATAAATGCATGCATGAGAGGGCACTGCAATGGACTGGCACCCTGGCAAGGGCTTTTTCCTGCGTTGAGTACTATACTGCTGTCAAAGGTTTTGCCCTATCAACTCTGAATTGAATTACATAGCTTGGAGACAGTTATGGTTATTAGATAATTTAAACACAAGGCTGCTAAGCTAATTTAAGAATGAGGCATATGATCATGGAGGTCAATATTCTAATACAATAACTATATTTGACTCTGATTTAATATTTAACAAGGGATCTCAATGGTTGTACAATAACATAACTTACATGTTTGTATCTAAAGCTAATAATTAAAAGTCTTTCTGGGTCTTTTTCCTCTGTGGGCATTGCTTGATTTATGAAATAACTTAAAACAATCAGGCAAAGACTCAACCAAGGGAACTGAATTGTTTCTTAAAATTCGGTTAATTTTTTCATAGCTTATCCACACTGAGTACAGGCTTAAAGTACTTGAACATATTTAAAACTATAATACATTAACAGTAACTGTATCTCCATTCAACAGCTATGCTCCAGGTGGTCTAGAGTCAGTTTTAACAGTGCATTCTGTATCAGTATCAAAATTGTGCACTGGAGAGTCTAACACGAAGACAACTGAATCAGTCTTTTAATCCATAGCCTCTGAATATCTTTAATGTTATTTCCCAGTTTTCTATGCTTGAATATGTAGTATCAATAAAAAACATTTTGCCAGTGGAAAAATATCATTGGCTTATAAAGGTGCAACTGACAATAATATCTTAGCCTTCGTGCTTTTCCTGCACTAGAACCATATTCTATGAGAATCGTAAACTACTGAATTTCTGTTTAGTTGGTGGCAAGTAATGGTAACAGTGTACAGAGCAAAGCATACAGAAAGGAATTAGTGCTGAATGATTTCTTCATGAATAATAAATTAATTAAAAGTTTGCTTCTGTCTGATGCCTTCCATACTCTCATAGTATATGGTCACATACGTAAGATTGGTAAGTCTCTTACATGGACTTTCGTCAGGGTACAAAAGGGTTGTAGATAACAGAGACAGCCATCCAGAAGGAGCTGTCATTTAACTATACAATGCAAGAAAAACGTATTTACTCAGCACTAATAGAGAGCACCAAACTACCACTTTTTTTCATACGGGTGCTTTTACCATCCTTTCAACCAAAAAATACCATTAAATTAGGTTCTCCTGCTTGGAGCTCTACCTTGTGCTTTTGACAAATTTGGACTTTTTCAGAAGTTCACTAAATAAATAAATACATACATACATACATTTTTATACACACACACTATAGTCTGAATAAACACCAGTATTACTAAACAGGAAGGAAATTTTAAAAAAGTAAAGCTTCTAAATTGGTAGTCACAATCACAGTAAGGCCTTATACAGGCAGATTGCTGATGGTATAAAGGACACCCAGGACAGTTTCTTGATACACTTCTGATAAATAATTTGTTGGCTGAAAGTACTCAGGGCTTGTGTGTCAGAGAGTGGATGTGTAGCATTGTTCATAATGGCACTCAGTTTTGTTTTAATTCTCTCTTTCACTGACAATTCCAGGGGGTCCAGAGTGTGTCCTATAACTGAAATTGCCCTTTTAATCAGCTTGTTGGTTCAGTGGGCATCTCTTGTAGGGATATTATCAGTTTATTGTTTATTGGTAGATAGTCTAATCCCAGCCAATATTACTCTAAATACTGTAGAAAAGGAACAGTCCTTTTTTAAATCCAGCAGTATCTGATAGTTAAGCAAATATTCTCCCAATTAGGACTCAGTCCATGATACTCTTTGTATAATTTTAATATGCAAAGAAGTGCATGATGTACAATTTTAAAATGAAATACAATGTGTTTTGTAAAGACTGACAAAGAAAGTATATTATAAATAACTGAATTACACTACTTGCCTGAGATATTCTCCTTGCTACTAAGTAAAATACATTCAAGCGTGAACTGTAATGGAAGATTAGGCAAGTTAGACAGGTTGCTTTCAATAAAGTTTTTAACTTGTAAAAAGAACAATGAGTGTGCTGAAGTATTCCAATATTTAAGCTGATCAAAGGGTGCAAACATAAAATTGTCTAAAGTTTTAGGTAACCCATGACTGTTTACATTAAGGAGTTCCATATTTTGAGAGATGCACATTTTGATTGCTAGTAAACTGATGATACTTATTGACAGCTATAGCATAAAGCAAAGCATCTAGTAAGGAGATCAATCTAGTTCCTTGCTGGTCTGAAATAAGTAAAGCTTTGTTTGTATGTATAGCAAACTCTGTTATTCAAATTGAATTCTTTGTGTAAAATATGTGTTGATCAGTGAAATCTGCTAAAGTGTTTTTAGCAGCAAATATGTTGTGTTCACCATGTGGCTTTTTTTCCTAGCACCCCATAATGCTTTGTGAGGGCAACAGAACATCACACAGCTATAGCGGCCAATGTTGGATGACACAGCCCCAAGTACTGATCCTAGTAGTAGGCAAAAAATTAGCAGAAAACTTGCAAAAACAAACGTGTCAGTAAAGACTGCTCCATCACAGAACAAACCCCGAACACACTGGAAACTGTTGTGGAAAAGATGATGATTGCAAAATTGAATGCCATCATGAAAAATCCCCTCTATCCCCTCCAGGAAATGATCTCTTACAGCATTTTTAGCCACAGACTCATTCCACTACGATGTGCAAGAAGCACCACTGGGTAAATTGCTCTCAGGCAATTTAATGCTTCCAACTGATGTACTTGTTAAGTTTATTTTTATTTATTTATTCATTTATTTATTAACTTATTTACTTATTGATTGGCTGTATTATTTGTCCCGTGAGTCTGTATCCTTGTTTTTTATTTTTCTGCTGTTGTATACATCTGCATTTCCACAAGGTATTAATAATTTTTATCTAATCTAATCGAATTATTAACATGTCTTTTCTTTTTGAAGTTGTACTTGGCATATGATTTCAGACACACAGAAATTACATGATTTGTTGACTGAGTCCATATTTAGGATGATTAGCTTATTAAGATAACTAGTAATTCATTTCTTCCTTCATCTTGAAGAATAACTGAAAAGTTAATGTATGTCATTTTAAAGTTTAAATATATTTCGATGTTCAGATTCTTATGGAGTAATTCATGAAATCTGATGTTTGTAAGGACAATGTCAAGCAGGCCCTTTCTCAGTTGCTCTAATATATTGATAGTACTAGGGTGCTGTACCGTGTTAGCCATTATGAATGTAGAGAAAAGCCAAGCAAAATGACACCTTTTATTGGCTAACTAGAAAGATTACAATATGCAAGCTTTCGAGGCAACTCAGGCCCCTTCTTCAGGCAAGATGTAATCTGATCTGATTTGATTACATCTTGCCTGAAGAAGGGGCCTGAGTTGCCTCGAAAGCTTGCATATTGTAATCTTTCTAGTTAGCCAATAAAAGGTGTCATTTTGCTTGGCTTTTCTCTAATATATTGATGAAAGACTAAAAAAAAAAAAGCCCTCTGCAGGCACATAGCAGAACACTTTGGATGGCCTCCCATTATAGCATAGCCATTACAGATCCTGAAAGAAGTCTTATAAGAATGGCCTAGCCCTAGAGGATAAAGGAAAAAACTCTGGCAATATGATGTCAGGCCGGATAATTAGATGAAAACTACTAAAAGAACATAATATCATAGCATATAAATGTAAAGGCAATCCATTTATGACTGCTCTGTGCATGGTCTCCCACCTGCACCTTCAGCTACTGAGTTTGGAAGCATCACTAGTGATGACAAGAGCACTATAGGAGCTTAGTGACACCACCATTAATATTAAATTACTCTTCATATTTATATAATTACAAAGTCATGTTTCTTGTTCTCTTTGCAAGCAACTGGAAAATGTTATATAATGGAGAATGTTAAAAGGAGAAACTTTTTGTTAGCTCCCTTGATCTTGATTTTCAGTAATTTATCACCAGCAGTGCTCAGGTCTTGCCTTATTAAAACAACACATTTTAGTCCCATGAAAATCCTTTGCTTATGTTATTCTCCAAATACATATTTTAATACTTGGGGAACAATACACCATACTTACAAAAACTATTATACAACATCATTGTTTTGAAGATGTACATATTTAGTGAAAAAAAACCCTCAAAAATAAAGATCAAGGCATACAGTGATGCTTTTTTTGTTCCTTTGCTAGGAGAGGTTCAGGCATTTTATGGTTAAAAGGATTAAACTGCCTGTGATTCCACACAGCAAGAAGCAGACATTAAAAACTGATATTAGGATGCTACACAAGGCATGAGAACTAATTGGCCTTTATTTTATATAACACTTTTTATTCAGCTCACTTTTCATGAACAGTGCTCCTCATTTTACAAGGGCAAATTTTTGAACAATAGGCATGATGAATGACTTGCTTAAGGTCACACAGTGTTCAAGCGGTGGGATTTGAATGCACAGCCCTGCGGGGTAAAAATCTTTCTCCTTAGCCTTTAGGACTGAGGAATTTCTGTAGGGTACACTTCAGATGATTCTTTCATTATCACATCATGTGTTTTAGTACTGTGGCTGAAATAACTTGTGGTCCAAGCAACCCGTGATAAATATCTAGAGTCAGTCTTAGGCTGCATGATAGTCTGCAAATGGTATGTGCAGCCCCTTGGTACTTCTGATAGCACAGAAATGCCTACAGTAGCAACTGTCGGAAACACACCCAATGTAGGCTACACAGCTGAATGTAATGTCCCTAATCTTGTTTTCTATTTTTCTATCAGTGTGGGAATAACTTTAATTTATTTTTTTGCTTTAATTAGTATACCGATTTTTTTTTGGAGAGTTAATTTATTTATATGAATAAAATGTTTAATTGTTTCCAAATATTAAATAGTAAAAATGAACCAAAATTACAACTGTGGTGCAAAATAGAGAGAGCAATTAAAGAAAGTGAGCAGTGAAGAAAATCAATTGCACTTTCAATCTAACTGGTTAAAAGACCAAAACAGTAACATAATTATTTTAAAGCCCCATACTGAATAAATGATGTTTCTTTGGATATTTCTGAACACAAAAAATAAGAAGAGGGAATATAGTTCATAAGTTGTGCTTCCTTCTAAAGAAGAGAGGGAAGAAAAACAAGCTAACTTAGGTTTTGTGTTGTTTATTGAATGTCGAGTGTCTGTAAACACTTGCATATAGTCACTTTCTGCTATCTTTACGCTATGAATGAACTGAATTATTATTTTGTTTATTGCAGGAAGTATGTATGCATTATTTGTTTAAAAAATAGTCTAGTGCAACTAAACAGAAAAAGAAAGTGGAGATGTATTTGTGAATTTTGTTCAGATATTGCATCATCCCTGCACAATTCTAGCCATCGCAGCTTGAATGATAAACAGAGATATCCCTACAATACAGCAAAGGAAGGAGGAACATAAGGGAAAAGACTGCAAAAAACATTTAAATAGCTGAAAAAAGGAGAAAAGTTCTGGATGAGATGCAAGCGAATTAAAATTACTCCTCATCAATGAAAAAAAAAAAAATTAAAGAGCTAATCCACAGTAGGCCATAATAAAAATAAACTAGAAAATGAATCGTACAAAAGATGGGCAATGATGGCATTAGGAAATGGGCTATGTTGATTTCAAGTTTCATACTGGTAAGAAATAATATCGAAGTGATGTGAAACATATGGCTAATACTGTATATATTTTGAATCTGTGCAAGGCAGAGACAGTGGACAAATTAATAAGTGGCTCCTAATCTGAAGAAAAGAGACAAGCAATACAGTAAGTAATGACCCATTTGTACTAACAGAATTTCTTAGAATTCAAACTCTAAGAAAATGTTTATTTTGGGAAAAATCTAAATGATTGAAAAAACAGCAAAAATCATTAAGGGAAAATAAAAGATTTTAAATAAAAATGCCAAATAAAATGGCAGTCACAGATCTTGAAATACACACCAACCTTAGTTAGAGGAGCATGTTGAATCCTTGGAATTTAGAGTGGTTTCTTTATGGTTAAGTCTATTTCTTACTCTGCTCTCTAAAGGGGTAGGAGAGGGTTGTCTGATCTGAATTGAATAATTTATTCATTGTAAAGAAATCCATAAAATCGATTAAAGAAATATAAACACCATGAAAAAACAAAAACAGGGCTATTAAAGAAAGAGATGAGGATAATTTCAAAACATGTAAATCTAAATTCAACACATACTAAAAGGGCCAAAAAATAAAACGAATAAAGGAATAATTTACAACATAAAACAAGCACATAGTGAGAGATGAGGTGTTTAACAAGATGTTTAATTATTCAGTGACAACAAGATGAAGCATTCCGTGCCAGTCGTTAACCCCTCATTTCTAGGTAAACAGCAATCATCAAACTGCCTCTGAATTAAACAAATCATTTCTGTCCCTGATTAGAACACTAAAATTAAATAAAGTGGAGTTTTAGCTTTTGGAAAGCTAAATGTCTCTGGTAAGAACAATCATAAATAAAAATACAACCAAAGAAAATGCCTTTATTAAAGTCATTGGCAGAAAGTGACCCAGAGGATACTATAACAAAAAGCAGCCTGGAGCAACAATCGTACGAGTTTGAGAAAGTAACCAAGAGATGGAGAGATGGAAAGGAGATCGACAGAATCATAGCTAAGGGAGTGGTCTCTGTCAAACTTACTAAAAATAAGAACCATTCATCAGAGCCAAAACACTAAAGCAAAAATGAAGCCATATAAACACTGCAAATGTTCTTACACTAAAGTCATTCAGTAACAACACAAATTAAAATTGGTTGTGAGAAAGATCCAACACTAGGATATCTGAAGCTATGCCATGCCAACTTTAAGGGCCAGGATAAGACGACTCCTATGACCTTCCTGTCCAGTGACTGGCAACAGACATAGTGACCACAAACAGTATGGCCACGATCATATAAAATGGTGACAAAAATGACTATAATCACATAAAAACAGAATACTTTGTACAAAATGGTATTGATGTAGCCACCATAATGTTAGAATAAATATATACAACTAAAATACATACATACAAATTCCAAAAATATCACAAAAAGACTCCAGGGAAGCAACAAAACAGGTTTACGACAAACAATACTTACGATATAATAATGCCATTGTCAATGGAAAAGCTGTCAGAAGGCAAGCCTGCAATATTCCATGCTCGAATTTTCACTGGTTCACCCAAACTGACAGTGAGAGAGAAGTCGTCTGAGCAGGGAATGTGACGATTTTTGCAAATATCAACCCATTCTTTTGTCTGAATCTAATGAAAAGAGAAAAAAATATGGCACAAAATATTTGGTAATTGTATTTAGGCTTGGTGTAATGCTTCTGATAAAATAAGTAATTTTTCTACCTTCATTTTTTTTTTCACAGCTAAAAGAGAATGTTAGGAAGATAATTAAAAATTCATAAACCCCAAGTAATCTATTTTCAAATAATAGGATTTTATTTCTTGAACAGAAATTTTAAGGCACTAACAAACACCTACCATATCCATATCAAACAAGTAAGAATAAAATGAACGGAAATACTGAGCTCTGACAAAGAGGAAGATGGAGACAACACCTAATGCCCCCCCTATGACATACCTTCATACATGTTGGGCACTATCTGTTTCCTCCTAATCTCTCTCACACATTTATATTCACACTGTTGGCTACTTAACTGTTGTCCAATCCCCTCTATGTACATATGACAGAAGTAGTAATAGCATTAGTATTATCATGTATATAATGTAGAATACAGTAAAATCCTTAAATGCATGTCTGCCCAACATGCAAAATGTGTCCACCATATTTAACAAGAATTAACTTCATTTTAATTAACAGAAATATAAATCATACTCCTATTTCTATATTTTCATTACCTGAAAGCTTGTTAGGCATTTTGATTTTGAACTACAAAGTGCGGAATTTATTATGCTTATGAATACGAATATACATCTTTATTATAATTTTTGACTTATCGCCTTTTAATTCTTTCTATATTACTTCTGTTTCACAGTACATTGTCATCTGTACAGAACTTATTCTTGCCTTTTGCAATGTGGTACTTTCAAGCGTAAATGTTATACATAGAAAAATGTATTTCCTTAGGAGGCAGGCAATGTCTGAGATGTGAAGCTGTTAACTGTGGGTCATTTAGTGATTTGTTATTTTACCCATTGTTTTAAGCATATGTTGGTTCAAAACAAGGGATTGGATTATGAAGTTGACACAAGATCTGTGCGGATGTCTGATATGAACTAATCACCTACTTCACTAATTACCAATAATAGCAGAGCGAAAAACAATATGTACATCCTACTTTTAGTCACTGTTTCACATATTCTGGTCAGTCAGCCAAAACCACTCTAACCATCTATGACATAAGGGGGATGGATATGAGTAGATTGGGGGGGGGGGGGGGGGGAAGCTACAGAATGAGATTATTCAAAGTCAAGAAAAAGAAATTCTGAATCCATCAATGAACTGTAATAAAGACCTCTTATTTGATAAGTAATGAATGTCGCTTATTTTTCTTCCACAAAAGTTACTGACTTGATCCCCTCTATGAGCCTAAGTAAGTTATTTAGCATATATCTATTCCAAGTGTAAAAAAATGTAAATATGTTTTGTAAAATTGTAAAACTCATTGGGATGGTGTTCATTACTATATTAGCATTTTATACATATTTTAATAATTTCTTAATGTGTTTACTAGAGGATATTTATAACAGATTAGTTTACCACTAAGAACTGTGTGAATAATCTATTTAAATTATGGCTATTAAATATTGTTATTTTGTGAATAAATTCGTCATAAATAAAAAGTTTATTTTTTGCAAATACAGACAAAAACACTTGTTATGATCATGATTATCATAATTAATTTGCGCTTTAGCAAGTCATCTGAATAGAAGAGCAAAGTCCAAGAATTGCAAACATGCATTTAGATAGAAGCTTTAGCCATACTATAATGATAAGTTAACTGAGCAAATGCTAAGGCGTATCTGAGTATGTTCCATTTTCATTTGCAAGAGCGTTTTTCCAAAGTGTCATATTTAACAATATTTTAGTAAATTTTCATGTGTTTGGGACGTTGTGAGCATATGAGTGGATGACTTGAAGTGTGGATTATGCAACACAAGTAGCATGGGTTGTTTTCATTGACCTTTTGGTATTGTTTCCCATAGACTCCTGTTATATAAGAAACTTAGATATATCCACTCTGTGTGGGATTAAACAATTTTCTCAGCCATCACTACAAACAGCATGGTGTAAGTAACATATAAAAAAAATGTTCTTTAAAGAAGTAGAATTCATTGTAACAATACAACCAATTAACTGTTTGCAAAAATGGGAACAAAACAATATGAATGAGCACTTCATGAACAATTTTAAGCAACATGGATACAACTATTTCATAAGTTTAACACTATGTTAAGATTCAACAAAAACTTATGAAAAGATTCATAATCAATGCTTCTTAATTATCAGTTTCCACACCTTTACAAACAGTACGGTACATGAGTGACTACTGTAATCATAGTCATTGTTCATTAAAACCTTTGAGAAAATTGGCTATACTGTATAGTGTTTACTTACATGCTCATATAGTTTATAACAGTAAGCACAATTTGAATAAAATTGCTGAACCCTTTCTACACTGATGATTTTATTTGGACATGCTGAAGGTTTAAGTTGTTTGCTTGTTCATAGTATATTGGCCATATACTTTTTCTTCACATGCTCACACGGGGTAAAAGCAGTGAGCACACATATATTAAATATAAACATTTCTGAGAAAGCAATGTAAATTTTAAAGTTTAAAATGCAATTGTTTTTGTTTTGATATATTTTGCTAATCCCGGAGGAGAAGCTGTCTGTTCACATAACCTTTTGAGGTTCAGAGTGCAGGGTCAGCCATTGTACAGTGCCCCTGGAGCAAATTTTTAGGTAAAAAGCCTTGCTCAAGAGTCCAAAGGAGTAGGATCATTTCTAGCATTAATGGGATTTGAACCAGCAACCTTACAGATACCAGTGCAGATCCTTAGCCACAGAGCCACCACTCCACTCGTAGGCACTAAGAGCAATCACGTCATTTTCCCGATGTTACCTAATTTTCTATAATGGAAAAATATTAATAAAATACCCTATATGTCAAAAGTTTTGAATACTTAGACCTCTTCAGAATACCTGTCTGTAAGTGGAGGTGAACGTTCCCAAATATGCTACTATGCCAGCAGAGATTAGTATGTCACCCGTCAGGTTGGTGTACTGGACCCCCAGCTGCTTGGCTGTCACACTCCATCGAGTCTTTTCTCCTCCCAGCCCACCAATCAGCTGTTCAGCTCGATCAAGCTTCTTGCTGCATAAATCAACCTAAGGAGGGTAATATAATTAAATTAAGTTACATGCAAATCAATGGAAGGAATGTTGTCTCTCCTTCATCAATTTTGTTAAGCGTTACAACATCAGGGTAAAGGTAACATGCTCTGAACTCAATGCAGCTATCTAACTTGGGAGTATTATATTGTTACTTATTTAACACCATTTAGGAGATATCTGTCTGTCAAAAGTGCTTTAAAGATAGAAAGAGGCATTTAGGTCAAAAATCTATATTTTTGTTTCATTAGAAGCACATATACCATGCCTGCTTCAAGTATGAAGAGTGCAAGGGAGCAGGTGTTTTATGAGTTCAAAAGAAAAAAATCTATTCATCAGATGTCAAATGCTATAACTTTTATTACAACCCATGCATCTATTTCCAAAGACATATCAGTTTTATTTGTGCTAAGCACCTTGTTCTCTAGATCCGCTTTCTCCATCTTATTGATTTCCAATGTTTGCTGCAGCTTGGCCAGCTTGTCTTGGACCTCCTTCAAGGCAGCCTGCTTTTTCCTTAGCCCTTCATTGGCGATGCGCAGTTCTTCCTCTGCCTGGGCCAGTTTTATCTTTTTAGGAGCAACAATCTTTGCTACTCTGATAAGACAAAAGGATCAGAGCAGTTAAAATCAATGTTGGCTACATTTAAAAAGAGATTCTATAGGTATGATGTAAAGAAATTGATGGATACCACTGATATAGAATTCCCACAGTGGTCAGTTTTTTTCCCGTTGATCATCCATTTGTTCATTATAATATAAAATGAAACACATACTGGACCCCCTGATCATTAGGACCACATTACTTTAACTTTGTAGATTTAGTTGCTTAATTGTGCCTTTAACATAGCTCTACTGTAGCTGGCTTAATGGCAGCACCCTTCACATAAGTTTGGAACAATTAAGATTTATTGTGAGCAGGTACTATTCTTCATATTAGTAATTTGGTAAATAGACAATAGTTCAGTGGTTACTGCTGCTGTCTCACAGCTCCTTGGACTTTCAATTAATGCTCAGCTTAGTGTTTAGTGACTCACAGGAGTACTGGAGAGAACAGACACTCTGCAATATGAGGAGCCTGCAGAGAAACCTGATGCTGTTAGGGGGAGATCTTCAGGGATACCAGCAGACCTTTGAGTGCTGGCCAGGTAACCCAGAAGTACTTGGGAAAACTTACCCAGAACAGTTACCACATCCAGTCTTAAAAAGCCCCCTTCATCCAGTACACAGGGGGCTTGGAGTTGGGATGAAGTCACTGCTAATGGTTTTGGTCCTGGGTGATCCATCTGGGGAGTTTGCATGTGGGCATACGTGGGTTTACTGCCGTTTCCTCCTACAGACATGCAGGTTAGGTGAACTGAAGATGCTAAATTGGCCTGTGTGTACTTTCCGACAGGTGGCGCCCATTGCTTGCTGGGATAGACTCCAGCTGCCCCATGACATTGCCCTGAATAGTGGATTTAAAAAATGGATGGATGTATCAACAAATACTATGATCCATCCCAGCCTAAGCAATTCTCACCTTCATGTCAATTATCGTTAAAATGACGCTCTGTACAATTTCAACATCAAATTAGTTTATTTTGCTTGAAAGAGGTTATTTCCTCTTTTACATCCCCAATAGCTGCTCCTGTCAGAAAAGAGATTCTAAGTAGTCAGCATAAGTGACTAAAATGGTAGTGCGTGCACCCAGCACTTATGCCTGCCTGTACAAATGAGTGGCATGGCAATTTGAGCAAATTTCCTTCACATGTCACACATACCAAAATATTTAAAAAAACAACAATGTGATATTGGTCTCCATTCTTCTTCTTTTTTTGGCTGCTCCTGGTAGGGGTCACCACAACGGATAATTATTTTCCATATCTTCCTGTCCTCTGCATCTAGCTCCATTACATCCACAACCTTCATGTCCTCTCTCACCATATCCATAAACCTTGTCTTATGCCTTCCTCTTTTCCACTTACCTGGCAGCTCCATCCTTACCATCCTTTTCCCAATATACCCAGCATCTCTCCTTTGCACATGTCCAAACCAACACAATCTCATCTCTCTGACTTTGTCTCCCAACCGTCCAACATGAGCTGACTCTCTAATGTACTTATTTCTAATCATGTCCATCTTTGTCAGGCCCAGTGCAAATATTAACATCTTTAACTCAGCCACCACCAGCTTTGTCTCCTGTTTTTTAGTCACTGCCACTGTCTCCAACCCATATAATATAGATGGTCTCACTACCATCTTATAGACCTTCCCTTTCACTCTTGCTGGTACCTGTCTATCACAAATCATTCCTGACACTCTTCTCCACCCACTTCACCCTACCTGAATTCTCTTCTTCACCTCTCTTCCACACTCTATACTGTTGAACCTAAGTATTTAATCTCCTTTACTTTTGCCAGCCCTACTCCCTGCACCCTCACCATTCCTCTGACCTCCCTCTCATTCACACACATGTATTCTGTCTTCTTGCAACTGACATTCATTCCTCTCCTCTCTAGAGCATATCTCCACCTTAACAGAGTCTCCTCAACCTGCTCCCTACTCTTGCTACAGATCACAATGTCATCTGCAAACATCATAGTCTATGGGAACTCCTGTCCAATCTCATTTGTTAACTATTCCATCACCATTGCAAATAAGAAAGGGCTCAGAGCTGATCCCTGGTGTAATCCCACCTCTACCTTGAATGCATCCATCACTCCTACCACAGACCTCACCACTGTCACACTTCCCTTGTACATATCCTGTACCACTCTTACTTCTCAGTCACTCCCGACTTCCTCATATAGTACCACAACACCTCTCTAGGCACCCTGTAATATGCTTTCTCTAAGTCCACAAAGACACAATGCAACTCCTACTGGTCTTCTCTATACTTCTCCATCAACAGCCTCAGATTAAACATCATATTTTTGGTGCTCTTTCCCAGCATGAAACCATACTGCTGCTCACTAATCATCACCTCACTTCTTAACCTAGTTTCCACTACTGTTTCTCATTACTTCATGCTGTGGCTCATCAATTTTATTCCCCTGTAGTTACTACAGTTCTGTATAACCCCCTTATTCTTAAAAATCGGTACTAGTACACTTCTTCTCCACTCCTCAAGCATCCTCTCATGTTCCAAGATTGTATGAAACAATCTGGTTAAAAACTCCAATGCCATCTCTCCTAAACACCTCCGTGCTTCCACAGGTATGCCATCTGGACTAGCGGCTTTTCCATTCTTTATCCTCTTCATAGTTGTCCTTACTTCCTTTTTCCTAATCCGGTGCACTTCCTCATTCACTATCTCCATATCATCTAATCTTCTCTCTCTCTCATTTTCTTCATTCATCGGTCTTTCAAAGTACTCTTTCCATTGTGCTCAACACACTCTCATCGCTTGTGAGTATGTTTCCATCTTTATCCTTTATGACCCTAACCTGCTGCACATCTTTCCCAGTTCGGCTCCTCTGTCACCAGTCGGTACAGGTCCTTTTCTCCCTCCTTTGTGTCCAACCTCTCATACAACTCATCATATGCCTTTTCTTTAGTCTTCACCACCTCAATCTTCATCTTATGCCTTATCTCCTTGTACTCCTGTCCTTGTACTCCTGTCTACTTTCTACATCTCTCTGACTATCCCAGTTCTTCCTCTGTATACTCTCTTGTACTTCCCCATTCCACCACCAGGTTTCCTTTTCCTCCTTCCTCTTTCCAGGTGTCACACCAAGTACCCTTCTAGCTGTCACCCTTACTACTTCTGCTGTAGTTGCCCAGCTATCCTGGTAACTCTTCATTGCCACCCAGTGCCTGCCTCTCTCTCTCTCCCTTGGGTACACTCTCCATCACTTCATCCATGATGAAGCAAATAAAAAATTGAAAAAGCCCTAGCAAGACAATTAAGTCATAGAAAGCATAGAATTTAATGCCATATGTACAGTTTCTAAATTGTTAAAAAAATAAGAAAATTATTATTTTGCCACAGTTACAATAAGTAGACAAAAAATTTAAAAAAGCAACATTTTCTATCATTTAAATATTGTTAACAGTATTTGTGTACTTTTTGCATTTTCTAAGTTTTAAATGTGTTAATGTAAGCAAAACTATATATATATATTCCAACTTTCTCTCTGAAATAATTTACAATATTTGAAATGGGATGTATTATAAATATAATAATACATTTGAGACTCTAAAAAATTATTTGTTTTATTATTTGTGTGGCCTCTCAATCCTAAATGTCAAACTTCATCCATTGGGGGGAAACTGAAACAAAAACAGTAAAGAAGTTGCACATTTTTGTTTTTAATATCGTCTCATGCCTGTTAATGATATATTTTAGACTGGACTGGAGGCTCTGAAAAAATGTACCTTGTCTTAGGAGGCGTTATTTAATGCACTGGCCATTACTTCGCTGAGACATGAACCTAGGACTCATGATTTTCCGTCTTTTTTCCTCAGGTATTCAAAAAGTTTTTTTGTAGTTTTTGTCATATTAGGGGTTTTGAAAGATGGGAAGTCAGTTTCTAATGGTTTTAGTATATTTCCACATCTTGACACTCAATTATCTTGATTTTCCATGGACACCTCCATTTTGATGTTGTTTTGCATACCGCTTCCATTAGGTTGCTTACCTAGTACAGCCAGCAGTTTTGAGGACATCACTGTTACAACAGTATAAAAGACAGCAACTTCCACTTCCTTGTTGTCAAAGATTTTGGATACGTGCAAAACTTTCTTGAAGAAATGGCAGTGCATCAGTGGTGATTCCTATACTTTGGCATGGTTTTTTCAACTAATCTTTTGGTTAGCATATTGGGCTTAGTTCTCTTTGGTTTATTGTGACTTTGGTATCAACCAGCACAAGTGTTTTGACTTTGAGTTTTGATAATGTCCATCTCTTGGATTATCAAACAACTCCCTTTTCACCTAATGCAGAATATCAATGGCATACAGATTTTAGCTTTACTAACCACTGTACAACCAAATATTACTTTATACACAAACTTATACATTTAATACAATCCATCTCCGTCAGTCTGTTTGTAGATCCATTCTTAGACACTACAGGACATATGTGTCTCTTAAATCTCCTGCTTTAAGTGTCACATCAATGTAAAAATACACTGCTGCGTTCTGCTCTGTGACGGCAGTTCACATTCATAGTACTGACAATGGTGCAAGAGGGAATTAGCCTAGTCGGCTGCACAGAGTCATGGCAGGATATTCTACAAACATATAATGCTACCCGCTAGAGCTGATGAAACCGTGGATTTTTAGTGTTAAATTCCCTAAACATTTTCCGTTTACTTGTGTAGCTTCACTTACTTTAGCCATCTTAACAAATGACACACTGAACAACACAACCCTCTGATCCCAGTAGAAACACTCATGCACATTCACAGTTAAGACCTTCACAAAACATTACATCAGACATCAATCACACCACACTGCAAGATGTCTCACTTGATGATGAAAGATATTTTTTGCCTCATATTTCTCATTCTCTATAATATCTGTGTGAGTGAGTGGTCACGCATATGAAAAATCCCATCACACATTTTTCCAGTGCAGATAAAAATAAATTTTGCATTATTTTGAAGAACGCTTGCATGAACCTAACAATTATTGCAATATATTATCAGACTTTCACTATATCAAATGCCAAAGTGATATAATATACCTTATACGTGTTTTTTAGGTTTTTACTGTATACAGATGTAGCCCAGCAGGGTCCTCTAAGCGGACTTAAAGAGAAGACCACAATCCTCCAGTGAATGACGATTGAGGTAAGAAAAAACTGAAATGCAGGAGCAATCAAAAAGCGGAGCTGATGCATGCAATTTGTATTGTAAGAATCTTAAATGTTATTATTTTAAGTATGGCCAAGAACATACATTTTTTAAAAATTTGTTAAGTATGCCTGCTACAAATCATCAAACTAGATTATTTCTCTAACAAGACAAAATTTCATGCGCACTTTGTGATGAAAAGTATCTGTGAGGCATTAAAAAAACAACCATTGAAGTTATGAATTGTAATGAATGTGTAGCGATCCAGCTATGGAGGACTCACAGTTGCCAGGGTCTCTTCAAGTTTATTTTGCTTAACTTAATCCTGGACAAACAAGGCATTATTGTTGGCTCTGCTATTTTGGGTTGTGGAACACACTGCCAAAAATGTAAGCGCTTGTCAAAGCCCTATAGCTTTCCTCTCCCACTACTTTATGTATCCCATCCACTTCATCTGTCACCCGACTCACCACCATCTGTCCACTTTTGGTTCCTCCCTCCTAATTCCCTCACCCTGCACTTCTGCCCCCTCCTAATGTGTGTGTGACTGCCCCTTACAATTAGAAACCTCTCCTTCAAGCCCTCCCATTCTATAAAAACGTATTCACTGAATTCCTTGGCTTCTTTTAGTGCATGCCCAGAATTAGCTATTCTGTCATCTAAAAATGCAATCTGGTGGAGTCTGCTGTGAAATTGTTTGTCCTAAATGATAGGCAATTTCTTACACTATAGTCCTGTAAAACATTTTACGTTAAGTCATTATTTCAATAGAAATGTTCAGTATATACACTTTACACTATGTAGATTATTTAGGATGTGACCTTTTCCCAATATTTTATGTATTAATATTTAACATGTATTATTATCACTCCATGAATGTTTCGTTTGACTATTTGATTATGTTTAACCATGCTGCACTTGACTTAATTGCCAGTGTTGTTTTAAATTACAATGCCTCCTTTAGTGAAATGTTTAGAAAGGAGTATGGATTTTTATTTACCTGTTTTCTGGCCTTGATGCCATCCTTGTGGAGTTTGCACCCTCTTAACGTATTTTAATAGTTCATTCCACAGTCCAAACAGTCTCAATTATGGGGACTAGGTGACACAAAATTTGATTTTGTATGCGATTGTGTTCTTTGATGAATTGTTAACCTATCTAGGATGTGATGCTGCCATGTGAAATCCAATTCAGGGCTTTTTTTGGCCTATCCCAAGAGCAATCAGTCCATCACACTCATGTACACATCCAACCTCACTACGCCAACTTAGACTCACTAATTAACCTAATATGAATGCCTTTGAGATTTACAGTGCATCCAGAAAGTATTCACAGCGCATCACTTTTTCCACATTTTGTTATGTTACAGCCTTATTCCAAAATGGATTAAATTCATTTTTTTCTCAGAATTCTACACACAACACCCCATAATGACAACGTGAAAAAAGTTTACTGGAGGTTTTTGCAAATTTATTAAAAATAAAAAAATTGAGAAAGCACATGTACATAAGTATTCACAGCCTTTGCCATGAAGCTCAAAATTGAGCTCAGGTGCATCCTGCTTCCCCTGATCATCCTTGAGATGTTTCTGCAGCTTAATTGGAGTCCACCTGTGGTAAATTCAGTTGATTAGACATGATTTGGAAAGGCACACACCTGTCTATATAAGGTCCCACAGTTGACAGTTCATGTAAGAGCACAAACCAAACGTGAAGTCAAAGGAGTTGCCTGTAGACCTCCGAGACAGGTTTGCCTCAAGGCACAAATCTGGGGAAGGTTACAGAAAAATTTCTGCTGTTTTGAAGGTCCCAATGAGCACAGTGGCCTCCATCATCCATAAGTAGAAGAAGTTCGAAACCACCAGGACTCTTCCTAGAGCTGGCTGGCCATCTAAACTGAGCGATCGGGGGAGAAGAGCCTTAGTCAGGGAGGTGACCAAGAACCCAATGGTCACTCTGTCAGAGCTCCAGAGGTCCTCTGTGGAGAGAGGAGAACCTTCCAGAAGGACAACAATCTCTGCAGCAATCCACCAATCAGGCCTGTATGGTAGAGTGGCCTGACGGAAGCCACTCCTTAGCAAAAGGCACATGGCAGCCCGCCTGGAGTTTGCCAAAAGGCACCTGAAGGACTCTCAGACCTTGAGAAAGAAAATTCTCTGGTCTGATGAGACAAAGATTGAACTCTTTGGTGTGAATGCCAGACGTCACGTTTGGAGGAAACCAGGCACCACTCATCACCAGGCCAGTACCATCCCTACAGTGAAGCATGGTGGTTGCAGCATCATGCTGTGGGGATGTTTTTCAGCGGCAGGGACTGGGAGACTAGTCAGGATAGAGGGAAAGATGACTGTAGCAATGTACAGAGACATCCTGGATTAAAACCTGCTCCAGAGCGCTCTTGACCTCAGACTGGGGCGACGGTTCATCTTTCAGCAGGACAAGACACTAAGCACACAGCCAAGATATCAAAGGAGTGGCTTCTGGACAACTCTGTGAATTTCCTTGAGAGGCCCAGCCAAAGCCCAGACTTGAATCCAATTGAACATCTCTGGAGAGATCTTAAAATGGCTGTGCACCGATGCTTCCCATCCAACCTGATGGAGCTTGAGAGGTGCTGCAAAGAGGAATGGGCGAAACTGGCCAAGGATAGGTGTGCCAAGCTTGTGGCATCATATTCAAAAAGACTTGAGGCTGTAATTGCTGCCAAAGGTGCATCGACAAAGTATTGAGCAAAGGCTGTGAATACTTATGTACATGTGATTTCTCAGTTTTTTTATTTTTAATAAATTTGCAAAAACCTCAAGTAAACTTTTTTCATGTTGTCATTATGGGGTTTTGTGTGTAGAATTCTGATGAAAAAAATGAATTTAATCCATTTTGGAATAAGGCTGTAACATAACAAAATGTGGAAAAAGTGATGCTCTGTGAATTCCTTCTGGATGCACTGTAGATTAAAAAAACAGAATACCTGGAGAAAAACCCATGCAAATATGGAGGGAACATGTTAACCCCACACAGAGAATGACTACACCTGAGCTTTGAACCCAGTCTTCACTGTCGTAACACAGCATCAGAAACATAACAAAAAAAAGTGTTCGGTCTCCAAAAAAAACTGTAAAGCAGAACGAGAACTTCATTGTCCTGCTGATAAAGGGCTCACCTCAAGTCACATAACTAAAATCTGTAGGCTTTGACCTAATCAGGCCCCTGAAATAGGGAACTGATTTTAAAGATGAATTAAGAGAGTTCCAAAATATATCACAAAAATTCCTCACAAGGGAGAGAAAACCATCAAGCAAATCCCAAAACACTAACGCAATGGTAAATTCTAAGAAAAATAGAAGTTAAAATAAATAAATAGCAGTACTCACAACTGGCCTCTATAACATTCATTGAACCACTGCCAGACCTCTCTTTCTGACTGACCTAAGAGCTAGTGGGACAACCCAGCTGTGATGTCAGGGTGGCCCAGCCTCTTGGGGTTCTACCCACAGAACGCACAGCATGGATGGCACTTTAAAGAAACAGTATGTAATAAACAAATAATAAACAAAACTCACAGAAATAACATAAATGAATGAAAAATAATAAATATAACAGAAACAATAAACAAACAGAAAATAAATAGAAGCCAGGGAAAAAATTCTGGGTGTAATACAATATTCATATCTTGTGAGGCATCATCAATAAACGCTGAACCAACATACTGCCCAGGTTTTGTTTTTTTTTCATAGCTCCTTTTGCGTACAAACAGTACTAAAACAGTTGCATTTCAAATGACACTCCAGAAGTTCCAACTAAGCTTTCATATCACATTACATAAGTCTTGCTTGGACAATAAACAAATATTTGATTTATTGAATAGATACATACAGTAAATATTTTGATGACAGGTTTTGTGAGGAAAACCTTAAAAAGGGGTTTGTGGTTCACAATATCCTTTTCTGTGTAGAATGTAAATTTTCACTTGGACTTGAGCAACAAGTAATGCCTTCTGCAAGATACGGCAAGTGCTGAACATTAACATTTAATTATTTAGCAGACAATGTCAGTTCAAAGTGATTTATAAATCACAGCTGAACTGGAAATTAAGTGACATTCTCAATAAAGTACAGTGAGTCAGGGGAGGATACTGAACCACCCACCTTGTCATTTACAGTCCACTGCCTTAGACACTGGGCGAAATTTATAAAAGGAAAAATTTCTGTGTATCTATGTATCCGTGTGTCCTTTCAGTTTCTATGTTTCTGTCATTCCAACAGATCGCACATCACCAATATTTGTAGAAGTAAAATGCATTGCATTTATCATTTCAAAGGATAGCACATTACAAGCACTTGTAGTAATGCATTTTATAACTAAAAATGTTTGTAATGCATCATCTGTTGCAATGACAAATTCAATGCATTTTGTTACTACATGCATTACAAAATACATTCCAATAGATGGTGCACTGCAAACATTAACTCTGAGGTTTACGGTGATTACGTAGATTTCAACCCATCATAGATGGGTAACATAGCTAGATTATAATGTAAGACTAAAGTACAAAACATAACATTTTCAGACCAGGCCCGGCCTTAGGCATAGGCGAAGTAGGTGACCGCCTAGGGCCCCGGCGTCCAGGGGGCCCCGGATCGACTCCTTGGTCTAATTTTCACGCATTTCACAGAGCTTCCAGGGGGCCCCTGGACCCCCCTTTCGCCTAGGGCCCCATAATACCTAAGACCGGGCCTGTTCAGACCCACTTTATTCAATTCTGGGCTGTGTAAGGTTAGAGCCTCTTATGGCAGCATCGGTGTTAGGCAGAAAACAGTCCTGTACAGAGTAACAGTTAATCTTAAGGCTCATTTATACACACAAATACCTACAGATGATTTGAAGTAACTAAGCTCAAATTTAGGGGTTTAACAAAAGGATAAAACACAGTAGCAAATAAAAAAGGCAAATAAAATCTGTGTCCTCAAAAGTCTCAAACCCATGTCTCTCTGGTAGAGAAGCTGCTACAAAACATTCCAAGTCTTGTCTCTCATCTTTAACTATCTGTGTTAACCTGGCCTCTCTTAAACTCACCAAGTCAAGGCATTGTCTAAGCTCTGTGACTCTGTAGACTCATAGAGGGTTTGAACCCAATCACAAGATCACTAAGGGTCTAAACTCTGAAATTACTTTTGGAACTGAGGTAGTCCTAGCTTTGCAACAGTCACACTGTGGTAGAGTTCTGTCTAGAAACTCCTGAGCTAACAGATTCCTTAATAGGGCCACGTATTTAAAGGTATTTAAAGGAGCCCATTCTGTGGCTCATGGCTGAAAAGGACAATGTGGTCTCTGCTCTTCCAGCTTGTGACCAAATGTATCTCTGTCTGCATGG
Organism: Erpetoichthys calabaricus; assembly: GCF_900747795.2. Lineage (NCBI taxonomy): Eukaryota > Metazoa > Chordata > Cladistia > Polypteriformes > Polypteridae > Erpetoichthys > Erpetoichthys calabaricus. The sequence goes on along the minus strand of NC_041401.2, from coordinate 152,321,453 downwards.
TGATCTTTGGATCTTCTCCCAGGATGCCAAAGACTTCCAAGGAAGGTCAGATATTTCTGGTAACTGTTATGTTGCCTCTAGCATTCTGGGGCAATATCACATGTTGATGCACAGTCTACATCTCACTCCTAAGCTCCTTTATGTGTTTCATTAGCTCTTATGAGGCTTCCCATACACATACAGGACCTACCAGAGCATGGTAATGCCATTCCTTCTGCATTGGGCTGGACAAAAATATGTTCTTTGTTCTAGTGCTGTTATGTTTTAGCCAGGGTTTTTTCCTTAGCTTATGCTTAAATTAATTTCTACTGTACAGTATGCCTGTGTCCTTTTGTTAATATTGATATGGTTATGTTTTATTTAGTACAGTGGTACCTTGAGATGCGAGTGCCCCAACATACGAGTTTTTTTGAGATATGAGCTGTCACTAGGTCGATTTTTTTGCCTTGATTTACGAACCAAAATTCGAGATACGAGCCAGCTTTGGTGACGTCACAGCCAGTTGGTGTTGATTCCCGAGTCTTGCGCATTCAGTTCACGTGTTTACCTCGCCGCAAAAGCATTTCTGTCATGTTGAGTTTTAATTTTGTGTTTTTTTTTTTTTTTGGTACAGTTATTTAGCTAATTTTTTTTCTTATAACCATGAGTCCTAAGAAGGTGAGTGTAAAGAACAGTGGTGAGAAAAGGAAAAAGGTGATATCCATGGAATTAAAGATAATAGACAAACATGAGCAAGACGTAAGAGTAATAGACTTGGCAACTCAGTACGATCACACTACTTCTACGATATGTACTATTCTGAAGCAAAAGGACTCGATAAACGCTATAACTCCAGCTAAGGGCGTTAAAATTATTTCAAAGCTACGCAACTCTGTCCATGAAGAGATGGAGAACCTACTGTTTGTGGTTGACAGTGAAGCAGCTCGCAGGAGACACTGTGACAGAGACTATGATTTGCGAGAAGGCACGAGCCATTTATGCAGATTTGTTGCAGCAGACCACAGGTACTTCAGCACAGGAGGCTTCACAAGAGCAGTTCAAAGCCAGTCAGGGGTGGTTCGAAAATTTCCAAAAAAGGACAGGCATTCACTCCATAATTAGGCATGGTGAGGCAGCGAGCTCTGATTCTAAGGCAGCTGAGGAATTTGTAAAAACCTTTGCTGAATTGATTGAAGCCAAAGGATACATCCCCCAACAAGTCTTCAACTGTGACGACACAGGGCTCTTCTGGAAGAAGATGCCACGTAAAACTTACATAATGGCAGAAGAAAAGAAGATGCCAGGTCACAAGCCCATGAAGGATAGGTTGACCCTCGCACCGTGCGCAAATGCGAGATCAAGCCGCTGCTCGTATACCACCCAGAAAACCCCAGAGCCTTCAAGACGCATAAGGTTTTAAAAGAGAAACTGCAGGTTATGTGGAGGGCAAACCCAAAGGCGTGGGTCACCAGGCAGTTTTTTGTGGACTGGGTCAACGTGTTCTTTGGTCCTGCTGTTAAGAAATACCTCAAGGTCAGTGACTTACCCCTGCAAGCCCTCCTCGTCCTTGACAATGCTACTGCCCACCCACCAAACCTTGAGGACGACATCCTCGAGGAGCTCAGCTTTATAAAGGTTCTCTACCTTCCACCCAACACCACCCCTATCCTACAGCCCATGGACCAACAGGTGATCTCCAATTTCAAGAAACGTTTTACTAAACACATGTTCCAATGCTACTTTGAGGTTACGGAGAGCACAAACCTCACGTTCTGGAAGGACCACTACAACATTGTCATATGCCTCAAAATTATTGATATGGCCTGGCAGGGTGTTACAAAAAGGATCTTGACCTCTGCATGGAAAAAGCTGTGGCCTGAGGCTGTGGCTGAAAGAGACTTTGAAGGATTTAGACCTGAACAGGAAGTGCTGGAGGAGATTGTGTCCCTCAGAAAGTCCATGGGCCTGGAGGTGGATGAGGGAGACATCAAAGAGCTTGTTGCCGCACATTCCGAGGAACTGATGACGGAGGAGTTGACGAAACTACAGACACAGCAATATATATAGGTTCTGCAAGAGATTGATATCGCAGAGGAGCCAGAGGCGGAGGAGGTTACCTCTTCAAGTGAGATAAAGGAAGTGTTGGCAATGTGGGAAAAAATTGCGGACTTTATTGAAAAGAAACACCCTGAAAAAGTTGCAACTGGTCGTGCAGCGGCGATATTTAATGACACTTGCCTAACTCATTTCAGAAACATTCTAAAGGGGAGGAAGAAACAAAGCTCCTTGGACAGGTTTCTACTGAAACACCCTGCGAATGATAGTGACGAAAGTGTGGCAAAAAAAGAAAAAAACTAGTGAAGAAGAAAATTTAGGTAAGCAATAGTGAATTGAAAAAAAAAATTAATATAAAACGCTAATCAGCTCTGCCAACATCTGTTTATTTCTTTAGATTCTCTTTTATGTATTAGGTTTTTTTACCTTATTTTTGTTCATCCCTTATTGACCTTAATAAAAGGACAGATGTCTGTGTTTGTGCATCTGTGTGACTGTTCGGTTGCTACAAAGTAGGCATTACCCATTCTGGTAAGCTTTAGTGGCCCTTCAGGCATGTTAAGATGGCAGATTTAACAAGAATGAAAAGAGCCAACATATATTCCAAAGCAGGTAACTGAACTCTTCGCACCAGGACCAGCCTATACTTCATCCAATAACAAAAGTGTAAATCTGAGTTGCATAGACATATTTGCAGAGACCTTTTGTACGGACTCTTCCAGACCAGAAGGTGGAAAATGGACTCAAGCAAGAACAAAGACCTAAAATTCAAGGAATGACAACTGAGATAGACAGAATAACTCATCAATGAGAAGACACTAATTTTGGAACTGGAAGTGAGTTTAACTTAATCATGATTGGTCAGAGTCCCTTCTTAAAAACTAACTGCACCAAGAGTCCTGGATTCTGTCAGTGAACTCCTTGGGACTCCCTTGGGACAGTCTCTCTCCTCCAGGTAAAAATTGTGTTCTCACTTTACAAAATGACCTTCTAAAACCTCTCTTTGAAACCAGAAAGCTGATGAACCTCTCCCTCTTTGGGGAGATGAAATTTCAGATCAAGTCTGCTGAGAAGCAGCCATTACATCAAGAAGGGAACTTCAGCATTTAAACTCTTATGCCAGAAAGAGTAAAGTTGTTCCCTATGAAGTTGCAGAAGACACAGCAAAGGGACTTACCGAGCATGCAGCAAGAAGAAAGAGTGCAATCCAACACAAGAAGAATCCTTCACTTGAACCCAGAGTAGTAACAAAGAAACAACTCTACACAACATTGGACATCATCCTTAAAGACTTGACATTGTGCCAAGATAAATCAGAACTCTAAATAACCAGTAAACAGCCAGGCCCTTCTATGCTATATGTATGTCTGTCTAGTCTGTCTGAGTCCTTTCTTATATGTTAAAGAATATATGCAGTTATTATATTTCTATAATCATTGTCTGTGCTTTGTAAAAAGAGTGTGCTTCAGCTGCTTTGATTTAAGTCGAATGATCGGAGACCCACCTCCTGCAACAAGGAAAGGTAAGATAAACAAAGTAGGAGCCTTACTAAATTATTTAATTAATTGCCGGCATTGCTAAAGGCAAAATAACTGATTAACTAACCAAGCTAAATCTCTCCTCATCTCCAATAATAGGCAAAACATGTAGAAGAAGGGAAAAAATAAAAACTTATAATAAAAATACCAAATATTGATCTAAAAATAACACATTTATTTTATCAGGCCTATTCTGTTGTCTGATATTATGTGCTGGCAACAGCAGTGTAGCAGCCACTTGGTTATAACCACTCAGGTCACATGAATGAAGTTTGCAGCTGTAATGCTAATGACTGATAACTTTTCATTGTGGGCAATGTTATAAGATGTTCACTTTAAAAATGTATTCCTTTAAGAATACATTTTTCCAAGTAAAGATATATGTGAGAATATGGGTTTCTTTGTTTCTGGAACATTTCTGTGCAGTTACTTTTGTATGATAATATTTCCTGACCATAGTGATTATTTACTTCATGGTGCCACAACGTTATTTTGTTTTGCATATGGGTAATGCCATATTATGATTCTCATTACTATCAATCTGTTCCTCATTGCCAGACAGCATCAGGTCTTAAGTCATCAACTTGACTCCTTAAATATCGGTGTGATCATTCATTTGTGTCTGTGACTTGGATAAAAACCTCAAATGAATGTAGTGTGAATGATTCTCTCTAATTACTGGTTTATGAACTTTCAGTTTTCCCTTTGACTTTGCTTTCTGATTAAGGATTTGTTGCAAAAGGCTTTATCTTGTTACTGGTTTTGACTATCTTTCATCTCCTGCTCGTCTTTTAGCCCTCGGACACAACAGGAAAAGGTGGAGTGAAAAATAACCAGGCCAATGTGGTAGTGACCACTGACGCATTTCCCAGAAAAACAGTTTATAAGATTGAATAAGAATGATTAGTTTGACAATTGACGGTAAGAAGAAGCAGTGAAAATGGGCAGCTTCAAAGACAAAAAGGTTGCAGCAATAGAAAGGAATTGGGTGCACTTTATTTTACCAGACCAAATGGACAACACGTGTATCAAATGAAAAACTTGAGGTCAGTGTTGATTACTTAGATTTCAACCCATCTTTGACAGATAGCACCAGCTAGTATTTAAAAAGTTAATTATAAATAAAGTTCTTTTAATGGCCTTGTCCTTCTCAAGCCAGGTTTTTTATGGCTTTCCTTTCACTGGAAGGGCACTCTTGCTGTTTCTTTTATGTTCTTGGATTATGTTTGAACTGCATGTTCTGAGACACATTTTAGGCTTGGGTAGGCCAAAGCCTGAGCTATCTAGGGTGAGACCCATATTGGGGCAGGCCATTAAGTTTCTGGCCTGATTTATGAGTCTTTTTTGAAGGTGCCACCAATTTTACTAGTTTGTGGTTCCAGAATCATGCCTATTTTTCCTAAATAATGTGTATCTGCTTATGTTATAGGCCTTAATGTATCCTGTCTCTGTCCTTTGCCAATGTTTCCTCCCTTCCATGCTCCTTTTCTTCATCACAATACATATAAGAATGTTTACATCACTATTTTTTATAAACAAAGCAAAAGGTCAGTGATCAAGGAAAGTGTACGATATAATAGTAGAAAAGCTATATTTGTGACAGAACAAACCATGCGCTAAGCTAAGAGGCACTGTAGTAATGTGAATAAAGAATCTCATACTATTGTTTGTCCAAATGTTCCTGCCAGATGTCATCATCGCTGGAGCCTTGGCATTACAATATTGTCCATTTAAAAGGTTCCTGTTGACTAGGTAAATGTTGGCTGACAAATTGAAAAGATCAGCAATAGCTAAGTCTCTTTTTTAATTTAATGCATGTGTAACCTTAAGTTTCCTTTCTTTGTTTGCTGCTTTTTCATCTGCCTTTTCACATAACTGCTGCTTTTAGTTTCACTCTCTCAAAGTGATCCTTGATGGTGCTTTTACTATTCATTGCCTCTCCGATTGATTTTTTAGCAGCCCCCAATGCTTTTAGATTCCACTGCCTCTGCGTTTGTAGCCATTCCTGCCGTAGACTGTGATTTCTGACTTTCTTGGCTTGCACTTTTAGCCATTCCTGACTCACACATTGTGTTTTCAATCTTTTCTGCCACTCAGATCAAGCTTTTAGCTATGTCCCACTGGCAACTCTCTCTGTACAAATTGCACAGCATGCATTGTTGTTTCTCCATGAGGTGCAATATGATTTATTTTGCCACTCATAAAAGACACATTACCAGCCCAGAGAGCAAATAAGTCACTCATTATGAGAATCAAGTCATTATTTGCTATCTTGTGTCTTTTTACAGCTTTTAAGGCCAGTCAAAAGACAGCAAGAAACTCCTAAATTCTGTCTTGCCATTAATGCTTTGAAGGTGGTGTTGGTGATCTGTGAGCAACCGTGTACACTCTAGTAAGTGTTCCCAGAAGGCAAACGCTACTTCAGTGAAATCTATCTTTGCAAATGGAACTACAGGGGCAGAATTTCACAGGATGCACTTTTATATGTAATACACCTTTCAGCTTGCAATTAGGCCATAGTTTTATGTTTATGTCAATAAATGAACATACTGGCTGCTTTATTAAGTGCTTGATTTGAGCAAAATAAAGTTTCTTTTCTGCTTATGCAAAAAAATCACTGTCACAGGCTTGAAGGACTTTTACTGTACGTGGGATCCTGAAGATTTGTAACAGAATATCTAATTAGTAAATAAATAATAATTAAAGTAATACTTAATGAAGTAAGTAAATAATTAGCCAGCTTCAAATCTGCTAAAAGTATGTCTTTTCCGTTGTGAGAAATGGACGTCTGAGATGGTGCTCTACTGGCTGTGGTGTTACTTAGTTTTTTATCTATTTGGGACATCTGGTATTTAATTAACCCAAGAGGAATCAATTACAAGTATATTCAAAACATGAGCAGGAAACCAAAAGGTCAGAAAGAGAAGGAAAAGATAGCTAAAATTTCATCAAAGTCTAAGTCGTCTCAAGTTCATGATATGGCCTGCCACAGATTGACCTGGAAGAGTCAGGCGAAGAAATGGATCAGCCAGGACCTCACAATGTAGCATCTGTTCTGGCTGACAGTGAATGTAAGAGCAAAACTGCGAGTGAGGTGGGTGATTTGAGTGGCATATCTGAACCAAGCCTGACCTCATTATCCCCACTGTCAACTACTACCAACACCTCCTTGTGAGTCAACATCAACTCCAATGGGATATGAAACTCCACCTTCGTTGCACAGAGAAAATGGAAATGAGCTGTCTGAGAAAATAATGATTACTGCACTCGGGTAAATATAAATGATATAAAGAAGGACATAGTGGGCACACACAACAGAATAAATAAGCTGAATCGGGATAAAAAAAGACCAAGAGGTAAGTTTAAGCAATAACTTTGTTGTAAAGCTAAAAACATCTACAAAAAATTGATGGAAAAGTAAATAAGTGAGTTGGTTTCACAGTAAAGAAGAACATAAAAGAAAACTTGGGTACATTAGACACAAGCTGGTGATCATTAATGCTAAGAGGGGGTGTAAAGAGCACATGTTTAAACAGTCACAGTACTAGTACATTTTACTAGTAAAAGAGTCAAGGGGGTGGTGAAGAGTGTTAGGACCAACAAAGGTGAACTCAAATATACAGACAGTGAAATAGCAAATGCTTTGAACTTGCATTTTATTGAAGCCAATAACCTGCCAAAAGTGAAAGGGGCTACTAAGGAGGTACAGTACTTTGTAACTTGGAAATTGTAGAGAGAGAAGTGTTGCTTAGATTAAATAAACTGATATCTAACTAATCACCAGGATCAGATAACATTTATTCTCTAGTTCTGAAGTTAGTGAGTACAAATATAAACAGTTGGCCCATATTTCTTGAAAATCTCTGCACACTGGGGAAATTCCTAAAGACTGGAAGCTAGTGAATATTATCTCATTGTATAAAAAAGGGTGATCGGCTGATCTGAGTAACTATAAGCCAGTAAGTTTAATGTGGATTTCAGGTAAACTAATGGATGCAATTATTAAGGAAAAGATCAAACAGCACATGTCTACAACTGGAGTATTAGTAAATACCGCATATACTCACATATAAGTCGGGTCTTGAAACCCGAAAAATCGATCATAAAATCAGACCCTGACTTATACGCCTGTTCAAAAATCCAACACTTAATTTTTTTTTTATGTTACATCTTCTTGCCTCCTCCAATCTCGCATCAGTTTCTCAGACACATCAAATTTTGTTGCAGCAGCGCAGTTACCAATTTCTTTTGCTACTTCAACGATGTTTAATTTAAAACCAGCTTCATATTTTCTTTAGATCGAATGCTCCATTGTAGATAAGGGATGCTCTTACGATAAAGGTGTATGAGGGTGTGAGATACAAAAAACACAAATCAGTGCAAACTTTGCTTCAGAACAGTTCGGGTGTTACTGTGAGGACACGTAGGCACAATATATAGAAAAAAAAGGCAGTGTGCTCCGTGGTTACTCTCTCAGGTGGGCGTTAGCATATCATAATCCCTTGGACCAATAGCTTGAGTTTTCCGCATTCAATTTATACAACCAACATTATAAAACACCAGAAATTATACAGTAAAATCAAGTCCCAACTTATCCATGGGAGAACGTATCCGCAAGTATATACAGTATGCAACGTGGGTTCAGACAAGAAGGTTGTGTTTCACTAATATGCTGAAATTCTATGAGGAAGCAACAAAAGGATATAATCATGAAGTGCATATGATATAATTTATGTTGATTTTCAGAAGGCTTTTGATAAGATAACACATGAAATGTTAGTAAACTGAAAGAAGAGTGAGTTGAGGGCATGGTCTGTAGGTGGGTACAAAATTGGTTCAAACGCAGGAAGCAAAGGGTTATGTTGAGTGCAACTTTCTCAGAATTGGGAATCTCTCAGGGATCAATTGTGAAGCCAATTCTCTTTTTAGTACAGTATTCCCTCACTATATCGCGTTTCGACTTTCATGGCTTCACTCTATCGTGGATTTTATATGTAAGCATATCTAAATATATAATGCGGATTTTTCGCTGCTTCGTGGGTTTCTGCGGACAATGGGTCTTTTAACTTCTGGTACATGCTTCCTCAGTTGGTTTGCCCAGTTGATTTCATACAGGGGATGCTATTGGCGGATGGCTGAGAAGCTACCCAATCAGAGCACGCAGTTAAGTTCCTGTGTGCTGATTGGCTCAGCGACGGAGCGCCGAATTCGATTCCGCTGCGTTAACCAGGAAGTCTCGTCTCGCTCATTCAGCATCAACATGCTCCTGCTACTGCTTCAGGGGCCGTGCCCAAGCACCAACGGAAGATGCTAACGATTGCCGAAAAGGTAAAAGTTTTGGATATGTTGAAGGAAGGGAACAGCTACACTGCTGCAGGATGCCATTACGGCATCAATGAGTCCACAATTCTTTTTATTTAAAAAGGAGGAAAAGAATATAAGATCTATGGCCGCAGTGTCCTTTAACTAGGGCGCAAAACGAGTTGTAAGTGGATGTAATAAGGCAGTAGTCCAGATGGAATCTGCTTTAGGAATTTGGATTAAAGACTACTGGAAGAAGAACAACGGCGGTGCTACACAATCGCCTGAAGAGGCTCCTTTAGAAGAGCTGTAACGCTATCCTTTGTTGTGCAGTAAAATTAATCTCATTGTTATCGGACAAGTCGTTGTGTCATTGTTGGTGAGTAACCATAATTAATTTTCTACATACAGTACTTATTACCTGTACATAGTTTAGTGTCACTGTACACACATTTTACTGTATACAATTTTTTTTGCAATGTACGTATTTATTTCTGGTGGCCTGTCTGTCGTAATGGCTGCAACATATGTGATATCGGAGACGCTCGATATCTTTAAAATAATATTTAGATTTTACTGTATATAAACAGTGTGTTTATATACATAATTTCAATTAATCTTACCTAATATCTAAGAGAATACAAAGGGTTTATGCTGTATAATTGTGCGGGAAATGTTTATAATAGTGTGGGAGAGTTTATAAGGGCTTAAAATATATAAAAATAACCATATGAAGATATGGTTTTTACTTTTCGGATTTTCACCTTTCGCAGGGGGTTCTGGAACGCAACCCCTGCGATCGAGGAGGGATTACTGTATACATAAATGATCTGGACAAAAACATAACCAATAAGCTAGTTAAGTTTGCAGATGATACCAAAGTAGGCAGAACTGCAGATCATGTAAAATCAGATAAATTGCTACAGAGGGAATTGAATAGAATAGAGACTTAGATAGATTTGTGGCAGAAGAAAGTAATGTTAGTAAATGTAAAGTATTATGTGTAAAATGTCAGATTTCAATGCACAATAGGAGTGAAACACAGTCTGAACAAAAAACACACTCTAGTTCACACCCTTTGTCCTTACAGTTGTCAGTGGTCTAACAAACACAATAACAGTTGATGGGCATTTATCCGACCACTTTCATATATTGTGCATGCATACATGATGCAGAGACATGTTAAACTTAATGTAAAATGTTCTTTGCAGCTCAGCTACAGATTTAGATTCAATGTATGTTATAACAGGGAACACACAATGAGCAACAAAGGAGTTGTTCATTGTCATTGAAAGCTGCATTTTTTTGTGTACAACACTGGCATGGCACTATATATATTGTCACAAGTGGCTGGGGGACAGACCCAGGTGGGACGCCTGGAAGGACCGGGAGATGGCATATTCGTCCTCTGGGCCACAAGGGGGCAACCGCCCTGGATCTGGAGAGGACCACGGGTGAGGAGCAAGGAGGCTCAAGCCCATTGGGGCCTGTGGCCACCGCCAGGGGGCGCCCTGAGTTTCAGAGAGCCCGGGAAACACCTATTTCCGCCACACCCAGGAACATGGAGGATGATCCTTTCAGGGATGCCCGGAGTGCTTCCGGGTGCTCTTCTGACACTTGCGCCACACCAGAAAGTGTCGTCAGATGGAGCACCTGGAGCCCATCTGGGTCATTACAAAAGGGGCCGCCTCCTTACAATCAGGGAGCTAGAGTCGGGAGTGGGAGTAGGACGTGGCTCCCGTGGAGAGAGGGAAGGCGGCCCACGGACAGTGAGAAAGAAGCCCGGAGTAGGGGTGAGAGGTGCTGGGAGCACAGTGTGCTGTGCGGGACTGTGTTGTGTAACCTTCAATAAACATGTGCTTTTTGATAAAGACGTGGTCTCTGGCTGGTAGTGTCCGGGCGTAGCTCACAATATATATATATATATATATATATATATATATATATATATATATATATATATATATATATATATATATATATATATATATATATATTTACTCACCCTTCATACACAGGGAAAATCGTCACATCCTTGTCCCACACCTGTTATTTTCACTTTGACATTTCAATTAAGCGCCACAGTTTCTTCACCTCACAAGCATGTCTGTCATTTCATTCTCTCTATCCTTTTCCTATACGCATCTTAGTTGTCACTCTTCTCAGACTGACTATTTAATAGGTTGTAGGATGGGAGTTGAAGAAAACTCATATTTAAAGAAAAGATATATATATATATATATATATATATATATACATAGTAAATTAAATAAAGAAGACAAAATGCTAATGCCTATGGCTGACATAATGACGAAATACTCTTTGAGCTATACATTCTTACTTGTCATAGGAGTCCATGGCAACAACCCACTTGCAGAGACCTTCAGCAGCAGTAGAAGCATTTCTAATCTTCTCTGGGACAAATTCAGGATTGGTAATATACTGCTTGCGAATAATGCTCATATATGAAGCTGGAATATTGTCTTTGTCATACTCATGTAGACTCTGCAGAAATTTCATGTCCCCAAGTAATTTCTTGGCTGGGCCCCAGAAGTCTTCCACTTTCTTTCCTGAACCCTGTGGGTCAGGGATCCGGTCAGGTTTAATTCCTTTTAGGATGCAAATAGCTTCCATTACAAGTTTTACGCCAGCAGGGGGACTTTTCATGGACTTCACCACAGTAATATCCTAAAGATAACAGCAAGAATGCAAACATGAACAATGAGTAACTTCTTTTTTATATAAGTAAACACAAACACATTGTGATCATATTATGACTACCACTTGCTCTTCCAAGTAACTGGCTGCTCTATCAGTGACAACATCATAATTGCACACAACTGAACTTAAAGCAGCTTAAAGCAGACAAGCAGGTACCAAAGGACTGAGGAAAATGAAACCTTGGTTCAGGTGGCAATGTATGTGATATAGTGTTGGATAATCCAAACAATGGTCATCCTCTGGTCAGAAGCATACTATAAGCGAGAGGAGCCAAAAACGCTCAACTTATGCAAAGTAACAGAAGCATTACAGTCAGCAATCTATCAGACGAGCATAACAATGGAGTTAAAAAAGGTAAATCATTCAATTTACTGTATCTTGTCATACTGTAGGTGAGTAGTGGTCAGTTTCATTCATATCAGTGAAAAAGAACACGATTTTGGAACATAAGAACTGGATACTGTAGGTTTAGAAAAATATTGCCTGGTGTTATGAATCTCCCATCAAGCTTCGGCACTATGATAGGAAAATAAGGATAGGGCAAAAATATCACATCAGAGATTTTTCCTGCTTGTAGTGTTGTAATAGCATGGGGTTTATTTATGTGGCACACACTCGGTCTCTTCATACGAGTTGGCCAATGATAGAATTTCATGGAGATATCTGAACATTCTAGCCAGTCATAGACAAAATGAACCACAGAATCTCTGCATCCATTTATGAGATGGTGTTTTCAACAGGCCACACAACTAGGAAAGTCCTCTAATAGTTTTTAGAAGCAAAACAGTGAATTAAATCTAAGTAAGAGGCTTCTACGGTTGCCAAAGCCTAGCTCAATTGATTATCAGAGACATGAAATATAAGCATTTGTTTGCAGCAAAGATTCAGCACCTAGTAATCAGTAAGTAACTATTAGACTCTTGAGATGACATTGGCTAACATCCTTGTGCTGCATTTTCAACAGCATGTTGAATTCAGGCTGTTTTAATGGAAAATGGTTGCTCAGCTAGCTACTAGGTAAATACAATTAAAATAATGAGGTAGCCTCTCACTCTGTGTATAAGTAGACATATAGTTATGACTGAGTGCATGCCTTTATACAGTATACAACAGCAAGGGCACCATAAAGGTGGCACTGGGTAGAGGTCAGTGTTAAACAAGCCCTCCAAAGGAAGAAGAAATACATATGGAAACATCTCTGCATGCTAATACGAAAAATGGGCTAAAAGGGAGAGAAGTGACCCTGACATATATAGTCTTCCAAAGACAGAATGCAAAGGTGTGCCAGAAGAAAGAGCGCATGAGGCATCCTGGGATCAGTAGTCAGAGACTTAGAAGTTCTAGATCTGGAAGGAGAGTTAGGAAAATGGCTAACTTACAGGAGGAGAAGAAGCCAGGGTATTGCACGAGTGTGTGTGAGAGAAAAAAAAGTAAGGTCAGAGGTAAAATCCCTGTGGATTGATAGGGATTTAAAATCCTGTGCAAGTCAGTACCTGGAAAGTTAGGGCTTGATTTGTTGTATTTTGTGTTTGTGTGCTTCATGTTCATGACATACTTATGTCTCAAGCATTTCTTTTTCTGTTTGCATTAATATGGTGTACTTTTGACTGCAATGCTCCCAGATACATTTAGAGAGATAATTAAATTAAAATGAACTCAAAACAACATTCAGCAAAACACAATAAACATCATGTAATATTTCTAAACCTCCTAATAGTGATAATATAAATCAATGGTAACAGTTAATCTTAGTAAGGATAACTGTAAATGGAGAACAGAGAAACAAAACTAATCTACACTAACCATACTATTTATAAAATAATTTTTGTTGAACTTTCACTGCCTTACTGTCTTTATAAGTTGTACTCCACTGAGTCTTGTAGTGATGCACTCAATAAAAGTCACATATAGATTGATTGACGGTATTTGTCTCAGTAAATCCACTTCTGTAAAATCAATGTTGCTGATATTTACCTGTGTTGTAAGTGTGTCCAGTGCAGCCAGTGCAGACTCTAATATGGGCAGAGCATGAGCAAGGTCAGCATCACACTCATCTTTAATGGCCTTGGCTGCCATGGCTTGCTCATTTGCCACAGCCTCATCGGCTTTAACTACCTTCTCTGTCTTTGCAACCTCAATGGATTCTTTTTCAATCACAATCATCATTTCATCCACCTCCTTGCTGGCCACTTTTAGCTGGGGCTGCAGTGCCTCTAGCTGTGTTTGCATTGTTGCCACTTGAGAAGCTGCAGATTCCAGTTTCTCTAGACCCACTTCATAACGTCGCTTCATTTTCATTACCTCTCTGCAATGGAACATACAAAAATAGTAATTAAACAGCAGCAATCCATGCAATATGTAGAGGAGTGTAAAAAAACTGGTAATATGTAGCATGGTTACTATTTTGCACATTGTCTTTATCAAATATGTTTGAGCCACACATTTTTAATCTTATTTTAAAATGTTTAATCTGACAGGGAGGTTAATGTCTAACAATATCTACCATTAAAATTCATGGAACATAATAAGTCAGTTGTTGCTTGGGCACATTTATGACCCTACTAGATCAGATAAAAACCTTTGCGAAGTGCTGGACAGGGGGATCGAAGGCTTTGTAACAATCTGGTTGTAACTGACTGGCTAGCTAAACTGTAGGAATACAAATGGCTGAGATGAAAGGATATGAACAGGCGGCAGCTGGACTGGACTGGTGGCTGAAGCTGCCTGAGCTGAGTCATGGGGAACTACACACTCCCACTTGTGCAAGGGGCATGTCAATAACTATTAGATTTAGATAAATGCGCCCTGCTGGTCTCTCTCTGCCATTTTCATACTGAGACCATGCTATTTTACTCTCCATTCAAAGGTCACGTAGTAGCAAGGACCAAGGGCCAATTAACATATTAAGACAAACGGCCACCTAGATGACTATTAACTGGATGTTTTTTCTTTTTTTTTTTTTTTTTAACCAAAACTCACTGCATGCATGAATAATTGCGCAGCTTTCTCTTCTGCCTGTTCTGGTATTATCTTTCTATTATAATAAAAAAATCCTGGGACGAGACAAGACTTTTTAGCCTGGGACGAGACGTGACTTTTTCAGAGAGATACTTTCATATCCCGCGAGACAAGACTTTGTGCCAAGAGATTTAACCACACCCGGGGCCAGAAATAAAAGACAAAGAATAGATGACAAAGTAGAACGTCGTAAAGAATTCAAAAACTTTGCCGTGATACTCATGCAGAGCAGGTTAGAGATAATGAAAGTACTAAAATTTGAATGTCTCAAAAAAAAAATGATAGTAAAGATCGCATTAGCTCAAACAAACAGAAATTATTACTCTGTGAAATAACGGAACAGCCAAAAAGAGATTGAATATATTGTTCAGATTTAAACTTTAAGTCGGAGACTTGTAGATCATTTAATTTGTGTTGCCATTAGGGAAAAGCAGTGTTTCTTCCCAATGAAAAGGCATATCCACGAGAATTAAAAGATTTGTTGTTTGGTGAAAGTGAAATCCACATACGCGAACAAAAGTAACGCGAAGTGGCTGGTGCGTAGCGCAGGCCGGGGGTTTGGCGAATGAAGCGAGTATTAATTATATTTTATTGCCTGGGGTTACAGATGTAAAAGAAAGGTTTTTTTAAGTGTTGAACTACAGTAGCAGTATAGTAAGAGTATCGGATTTGGGGCATTCTGTTATGATCTACATAATAAAGAGTCTAAAATGAAAATAGGGTAACCTTAGGGCCCTACCATGATAAAACACAATTGAAGTACAGATATAAATCTATTCTTTCTTTATAATAAGCAATACAGACAACACTAAATAAATTATAACAGTGTTTAGCTAAAAGTTAGGGGAAACAATAACGGACTGAATACACCCTGCAGTCAGAATTCAGTTATTTTTTTCTTTTAATAAATACAGGGGTATACACTAATTTTGGGTTTTACTTCTCAAAGTGGGTAGCAGAGGAGGGGGAAGAATTTTGCATTTATTGGGGACAGCCAGACACCATCTCATTTTCAGCCAGTCAATTTGTAAAAGCTCATTAAGCAGTGGGAATTTCCACTGGTAGCATTATAACTGTTGAGCAGGGATACAGTAGGTTAGAGCATTCAAGACACTTTACAACCGCTTTCATCCTAGCTGTCCAAGACTTTTAATGAACAAGTGTCATATTTCTAAGTAAAAAATAAACTTGCCTTAAGAAAAATATTACTGAACATGAAAAAGAGCTGATCATTTCTGTAACATTTTTTAACTTTACCATTTGAAGCGAAGTTGACGTGTTCAAAGATACTCCCTGTATTAACGTGAATTTTACAAATATGCAAACACAAACATTGATAAGGATCACATCAAAAGTGCAGCTTGCTTATTTTTCAAACAGCACAATTCTTACGTCCTTTTCCTTTCAAGGAGAGTTTTGAAGGTTGAGATGAGCTCTAGGTAAGAGGTAGGAGTGACATAATTGTGTCGCTGTAGCTCAGCATAGAACCGCTGTGATAACAGGATTGTAGAAGTGTGAAAGCTCTTGCACATTTCAATACAGCCTGTGCGAGTTTCTTCAGACATCTCAATGTCTTCAAGGAACCGGCTTGCTACAGCTTGCAAGGCATCCTCAGGCCATGTCTAAAACCAAAATAAAATATTCACTTCATAAAAGAATACAATCTGCATGGTCAGAATTCATGATTACAAAGAGATCATAAACATAGTACATTGGTTAAATAATCTATTATGTTATTGTGTAATGTATATTACACTATAAACATCTACCCATTTTTAAACCCACTTATTCCAGCTCAAGATAATAGGACTGCAGCCTTTCCAGCTTCAGACACGAGCCAGAAAACAACTCTGGAAGTGATGGTAGAACATCACAGTCCACATTAATTAACACAGACGCACAAACATATTCATATTCTGGGACAGAAGCTTTGGCTTCTTTGGTGTTATTCTTGGTAAAAAAGTTTTCTGTGAGGGTACTCCCTTCTATTTACAACAATAAAAATGTACTGAGACTATTCCAGCCACTTCTATACTCACTATTTCCTGACTGGAGTTTGAGGCTGCCAGAGTCTATTGGTGCAACGTGGGAAAGAATGGCAGCTTATAACATTTCCCATCAAAATAATTTAAAGCAGCTTTTAAAGTGGGAGCAGCAAAGTAAACTTGCAAAAAAAGTTTCCTTGCAGTTTGTTTGTATATTTTTTGATATTAATGCTTTAATAGAGATCAGGTTTACCCTTACTACATGCGGAGACCTACTATTATAGCACATTGGATCAAACCCTGACCCTTTCACTCAGCAGATCTGACACAAAAGTGACCTTACCAATATTTAACTCCCAAAGTTCATTTCTGCTCCTGCCAAAGATGTTAAGATAAAATACATTTTTTTTTTTTCAAATTTCATAATAATATTTTGAAATAGAAAAACATGTAGAAAATAGCACCTAGAATTTCTATAAAGCGCAGCTAAAAAAACCATTTGAAATCCATAAAAAATCATCATGTACAGCAAAATTAATCTGATAATTAAAAATTAAAATTCTTTTTAACATCCTGGGCATTAACACTGAGCCTTTCATGGTCTTAAAATTCTTTGTAAAAATGATTAGCTGTTATCATCCAATGCACAGCATTAAGCCCTGTCATGTATGGATGGCAGAGGACTACCCGATAAGCTCTGCCAAGGTGTGCAGTACCACTCCCAGGCAAGAGGGGGTGGTGTCACTAATAGTCTCTCCTCTCCTTTTTTCCACAGCCCAGAAAATATGCTCAGTGAGAGCAACCAAGCCCAGCAGTAAGGTCAAACTTAAGTCCCAACCCTTCCGGTCCTGGGGACATAAAAAGCAGAACCCCGGGAAGGTGCCATCATTCTTGAAAGGACCACAAAAAAAAGAGGAGCTCAGACAAGTGTTACTTGATTTTGCTTGAAATGTGTTGCATTTTCAGTTGTTTTGATCCTGAGATGTTTTACTTTCAGAACTACTCCTGTTATTGTTTTCCCTTTTGAGTTTAGGAGTAAATGGGTTTATTGGGGTACCCCAAATTTTCACACTGTTTTGCTTGTCTTGTTGATGCCTGAATAGCATTTGGGACACTATTCTACTGCCAACTAGTAGATAAAATAATATCATACTGCAAAAAAATCATGGCTATTTATTTCTATGTCTTTTGCTGCTCTATGGCAACTTATCAGTATTCAGAAGTGGGACACAGTCTTCATCCAAAACACACAATGGCGCATAAGGAAAATACTGTAAAAGTAGTTTTAGAACAAGGTGCAACTGAAGCAATAGTTTTAATCAAGCAATATTGATGACAATGTGAATTGGTCATCAGACATTTACATGGAAGATGAAATTGATGCATATGGCACTCTATGACTGAAACTGCTGAGGCATGCGCCTTGTAATTTCAGTCCCAGAAAAGTTTACTGTGATGCAAGTAGGTGTATGGCAAAAAGGAAAACTGTTTGCAATCTAAGGGAAAGACAAGAATGATGCTAGCCTCCAAAGCACTGCTCTCAATGCAGCAACTGTCAATGTTAGTGTCAAGGTAAACGTGGAAGTCACTAAGCTTTACTCTGTGGTACTCTATGAGATAATGCAATAGCCACATTGATCATGATGATCAGATACTTACAGTACATACTTCCCTCTCATGTTCAAGCAACAGAAAAAATATTATAAGAAAAGTGCACAAAGAAACACACTTCTGCTGTCCTGATTAAAACTCTGTTAGGCTGTGTAATAGTGACTGTTTGAAACATAACACACTAAGGACATGTACTATATCTGCTTCAGTGACACTTGACATACTACTGTATTTAAGTTGACATCTTGGAATGAACATGTTTCTGTTACACATAATAATATTTACTTATTGTTATAAAATATGTACATTTTATTTTGTTTTTCTGGGTGTAAGCATGATGCTAAGGAGGTAAAAAGGCCAACTGTAAACAAACTTAAAAGCAAGAAGAAAAAATAATATTTCATAATACTATAAAATGAAATGCTCTATAAAAAATAACATTTAAAATCTTTATCATGTAAGGAGACATGCTTGTAAATTGAGTTAAAATGAAGAGGTATTCACTGTATTTAAACTTTGTAACAAGATTAATAATGTTGGAAACAGCCATTATAGTGGAAGCTTTCATGCAACAATGGTACAGTGAAATACTTCTTCTTATTATTAAATTATTATTATTATTATTATTATTATTATTATTATTATTATTATTAAATAGTCCTCACTTCTTCAGTGGCTCAGGTTTGATTCATATTTGTATGTTTTCTCTGTGTCTATGTTGGTTTTCTTAAGGCAGTCTGGTTTCCTCCTACATCTAAATTATTCTATTTCTAGCTGGAGCACATATATCACATTTGTGTTAGGTTCAAATTTTTCTTGTAGTACTGCCAGAATAGACACCAGATACTGTACATGTGACATTGTAATGGACCAAATAGGTTAAAAGGATGGATGCATCAGTGGACTTTATTTCAATGCAAATGTTTATATCATGCATCGTTTGAGCTTAAAATTAGTTTCACACTGATAGCATTGTGTTATGCTGTTATGTTGAACACTGTTAAATGCAAACATACTGGACAAAACATGTGTAAAGCTATTAAATATGGGTTCAATATATTATAAGTCATCCAATAATTGGAAAAATTTTAGGATAATGAAAGGAATTTAGATTTTTGCATAAAAAACTCAATAATTGTTTTACCTGGAACCAGTCGATCGTGCAGCAGTTGACAAGTGCTGGAAATCGACGCAGACGACCTCGGAAAGTGTCTCCAATGGGACTCATAGCCAACACCACATGCAGCTGACTGCGGCAACGCTCTATAAACATGTTGAAAAGTGCTAAAGGACTGCCGTCTGTTTGTTTTTCACGATCTCTCTGGCGATCAAGTACCCTCATCCGCTCACAAATTTCTTGTTTCTCATCTATGGCAAACAGGTTTGGCACTTCTCCTGTGTTCAAGAGATTGCTGACATCCTCCAGGAAAGATTCCTGCTTAATCTGTGTGTCCGTGAAGAGGAAGATCCCTTGGGTTTCCCCCTCTGTAGATTTACGCAGAATATGTTTCAAGTCCTCCCTCCACTCTGATTGTCCATAGCTTTTTGAAATTTCTACTTGAAACAGTTCAGAGTCAGCCATATGAGCTGCTAAACGGGTTAAAGATTGGCGTCCGCTTCCACCTACACCTACCAACAAAGCATGACCACGTGGCTGCTTGAGTACCCGGGAGATCCTGCACACGTGTTCTATGGCAAAGCGAAAGAGAACAAGGTTCATGGGTTTCTTACTGATATTGTTAAATTCTTCAAGGTGGGTTTCTACCACTTGCCGCAGTTGATCCAGATTGCTAACTTCACGATAATTGCGGTCTTCTCCTTTAGGATCACTGAAATCGCAAAACATAAGGCTCCGAAGGTCATCCTCTGTTACTGTTCCATCTTTGTCAAAATCTAAAGTCTGAAAGAGCTGATGAAAGTTCTCATGCATGTGGGTCTTTACAACATCTTGCAGGTACCCTACCAGCCAAGCACGATCTGTGTTATCCACCAGGCGATCATAATATACACGTAAAACCTGTGGAAAGAAAGGCAATATTATATTCAAAGTAGAAATGCACTTGAAAGATATACAATATATATATAAAATCCTGGTACATACCCATATACCAAATGCTTAGTTGAGATGGTGACATCTTTTCTACCAAGAACAGACTCACAAAGAAACTTTGAGGAAATTTCCATATAGCCTCACTAAGTAGGACCCTGAATTACTGTTTATGAATTATCTACTAAACCAATGGGGGAGATCATAAGAAGTCAGAGAAGACATGCACTGATCAACACCAGCCACTGTATAATATACAAAAGCATTTTGTCATTCCTTGAGGCTTTTATCATCTTGTAGGATACTATAAGTCATAAACTTGTATGAAAAAGTTCTTAGTTAGGTCTGGTCAGGTCAGGTCAGGTAGGTGACCATGCATTGGTACAGTGTGTTGCCACACCCATCACACAACAAATCAGCTAGGGATCCTGGTTGGCAACCCCTCAGGCAGACACACAGTCCCTCTGGAAATTACCCTCTGTCTCTCAAAGGCAGTTGTTATGTGCCTATTGGCCTGGTCCAGCCATATGGGTCTTCAACAATGAGGATCCTGTGAGCCAGATCACCATCAGGGAATTGCGCCACATTGTCATAGTGCCATAACTGATGCTCCCTCACAATGCAGGAAATAAGCCTCATTCGTGATTCCATGAGCAACTGCTCATTCGACACAAAGTCAAACCAGCAGTACCCAAGGATTCTCCGAAGAGATACAGTACCAAAGGAGTCCAGTCTTTGTCTCATGTCATTGGATAGCATCCATGTCTCGCAACCACATAGCAAAACAGTAAACACCAGGACTCTAAAGATTTGGACCTTCCTCCTTTTGCAAAGATATCGGGAGCTCCACACATCCCTTTCCAGTGACCTCTTGAACCCCCATGCTCTCCCAATTCATCTACTGACGTCATAGGACGAGTCACTAGAGACATGAATGTCGCTGCCGAGGTAAGTAAATGTCTCAATAAGGATGACACTATCTCCACAAACAGACACACTGCTGATTAGTGTCCCCAAGAAGTCATTAATGGCCTGGATCTTGGTTTTTATCCAGGATGCTCGCAAGCCCAGATACTCAGACTCCTCGCGCAATCTCTCGAGAGCACCAATCAGAGCCTCCACTGACTCCACGAAGGTCACAGCATCGCTGGCAAAGTCAAGGTCAGTGTATCTTTCTTTACAAACAGAACTGAACAGAGTAGGAGCAAGAAAACTCCCCTGACGAACAAACCCCAGAATCAAATGGGAAAAATGCAGAGGTTCTGCCTCCACTCTGCACAGCACTCACAGTGCCAGTATATTGGCCAGCCATGATATTTAGCAACTTTGGGGGGATCCCGCAAAGTCTCAGGATGTCCCACAGGGCAGCTTTATCAACTGAGTTGAGCGTTTTTGAAAATCGACAAACACTGAAAAAAAACTCTGCCGATATTTGCATTTGCGCTACATGAGAACCCTCAGTGCCAGGATACAGTCGATAGTAGACTTCTTAGCTGTAAAACCAGACTGCTCCAGTCAGTGGTAGGTGAGCAAGTGATCATGCATTGTATTGAGGATGACCCAAGCAAGGAACTTACCCGGCACAGAGAATATCTCCTTGACTTCCTTCTCCCTCACCTTTAGGATTGTGGGAGAAACACCTAAACAGACAAAATTATACACACTCCACATGGACAAAATCCTGATGTCGGATTTCAATCCAGGACACCATTTTAGTGAGCCATAGGCCCTAACTACTGGAATACATATGAACAGTAAATTGTTTATTTTAACAAAAATCAATCTAATTATTTTGTTTACTGATCAAATCTTACACTCTGCAAGAACAACTGAAAAGTGTTTTCAGGTGGCATTTGCTTACCTCTTAACTAGACTAATAATCTGAATATTTCAAAATATACTGTTATACTAAATAAATATACCTCATGAACCCAAAGGCGTTTGATGACAGCTGGTGAATCTGCAGTCTCTGGTCTAGACAGGCAGGTACCCTGAATGACACGTGAAAAGTCTCTCAGATTGAAGAGGTAATGTGATTTTGTTGGAGTGGGAAGCAAATTTTTGTTGGCTTCTTTGTATACAGCCATGGTGCTGTGGATCACCTGAGGTGTCAGCACAGAAAATTCCAATGGAAAATTAAACCTAGAAATATGGAAAATAAATAGTCTGAAATTGCAGTAAAATGACAAAATGAACATACAGTAAGAATTGTGTGTGTTCATTTAGGGTAATATGAAAAATATACTTTAAATGTGGTTATATTCAAAAGATTTTATGCAAAAATGTTTTAATGCTTTGAAATGTTTATTAGTATATACAGTGGAAACAGTAATTGTCAGGAATATTTTACACAAATAAAAAGAAAAAAAAGTGTCAAAATCATAATACTTACAGCTTTCCATAAAATGCAACATCAGTTTCAAAAAATAAAATAACCATTTACCTCGGGGACAGTCATAAAAAGACACTAGTACTTTCATTTAAAAAAAAAGATAGAGAGTGCATAAGCTGTTTCATTCTTAAAGCGATACTCCATCCAAAAATTTTATATGATACTTATCCCATGTACTTTGGAATGGTGTCAGAGACAAATGTTTAATTTGTCAAGGAGAAAGGACATAATGCATTTTGAAAGAATGGGACCCAAATTCTGACCAGTGCTATCCAGACCTTTTCTCAGTACATGTAAATTTCATGTATTTTTTGACAAATTACTATTAAGTAAATAAATCTGGAAAAATAAAGAAGTCAAGAAATAGGAAGCCTCTTCACATGCCTCTTCTTTAATTTTATAATTTTATATAAAATAATATTATAGCAAAAATGCATTCGTTTTGCATGTTCTGAGCATTTACTTGATTTGTAAATTAAGTAACATGAGCAATGTGAGATTTTTTTCATTGACATTTTACATTGTTTGCTATTATTCAGTGTTGGTCACCATTGGGTCAGGTTCTATCAGAAACTTTACTATGTCCTTTCTCCACAAAAATGTGATAATAATTTTTTTTCCCGCCAATACCACAAACTACACAGGGTAAGTAACATATAAAAAATATCATTTTTGGGTCAAGTGTTCCATTAATATTAAGGGATCTTGAAATTTTTCTACAGTAACATACCCTTATAAAAGTTATTCAGTAAATACAGCTGTATTATTGAATGTGTGCTTCCAATGTGCCAACACACATGTCTAGGAATAAACACTTCTCTTCAACAATCACCAGAAGTATAGATGGCCATTCTTTACAGTTAACGTAAATGCAATAACCTTAAGTTGGGAGAAAAACAAGTATATGTTTTCTATCGAGCGTGCAGTACACCTGGGACACAGGGTGTACCAGAGAATTGTGGTGCACAATCTCTTTTGCTTCTGGATTGTTAGGTAGCTTGCTTCTCTCCTGAATGACCATGCACACAGTGTAAACACAATAGTTTGTCTAACTAACCCCAAATGTCCCTCTCCTTTTGCCTGTCTGTATGTGGTGCCAGTGACCAATTTGTACAAGCTATGGCAAGTCACCTTTGGGTTAGAATTGTAGTCAGTGGCTCTGTCTAGTTGCCCGGCAAATGGTCCTATAAAACTACATAGCATTTTCGGTGTCAATCTTGATATTTTAAAGTGTTTCAGTCAGAGGCCTTAATTGAAACGGTTCTCAAGTACCATCTGCCACACTTTTTCTGTCATGCAGTCTTTTCCATACAATTCACTTAGGGAACATTAAGGGGAGTTTCCTACAGATGTACAATGTAAGCAATTGCTTCATTTTAGCACCATCATTTTTAGATGTAATTAAGTATGGTGTATAGCTGAGACATGAGAAATAAGAATAACAGAAATATAATTATTAATTAGTTGCATGTATATCCTTTCTATTTAGTTTTGTCACACTTATAGGATATAGAAAAGTCAGGGATGCCAAAGATACTCATTTTGTGAAATTCAGGATGGAAACACATCGAAAAACCTTTTTGTCCAATAAAGCAAAAAAAGAATTTTTTTCAGGAAATTACTGTATTATGTAAATTATGTTTATTATCCTAAAAGACAGTTTGATGTAAACAAGCTGCCAAGAGCAAAATTTGCAGAGTTATTTAAATCATTTTCATTTTATCACTTGAAAATGTGCATTCAGTTGATGGAAACAGAGAAATTATTAATCATACTTTCATAAGTAAATATTTTCACTCAATATATCTCCTGAACTTCAATTCTTCCAACCAGCTGCAAAGCTTGCCAATTAACTTAAAACGTACATCTTTTCAGACGTGGGAGTAAAAACAGAGTGCCCATACACAAATACAAATAAATAAAAGTAGAACTTGTAGACTCAAGACAGTAACCAGGTTCGGAAACAAACCTAAAATCCTGCAGCTCTAAGGCACCACCTACTCTCAAAATTCCAATACAGTAACTTTAGAGCTTTATACATTTAGTTATGCCAGTAACAAAAACCCAAAGTGGCTCAGCTGGTACATGGCATGGATGCTAGCTGCATGCCATTCTATCTCCAGCTGGCCCCTTCAATTAATCTGCTGACAAAAAGAGAGAGCAAGAGAGCAACTGCTTATTCACAATAGATCAGGGGCCTCATGTATAAATGGTGCATACACACAAAAATGTTGCGTACTCCCGTTTCCATTCTCGAATCATGATGTATAAAACCTAAACTTGGCATAAAGCCACGCACATTTTCACACTAGCTAAATGCTTGGCGTATGCAAGTTCTCCGCTTGGTTCTGCAAACGGGTGGCACCCAGCGTCAAAGCAGTGCTTTTGTTCCAGTGTGGTTTCCCTTTCTTTTTTAGATGTATATCCCTGACGCGGCTTTATAAATACACTGAAATTAACCGCATATTGTTTATTAGTTTAAGGCATCCGATTGTAATTAACCTGTAACAATATAATGGTCCACAGAATGGCCAAACTATTCCAAATACCATAGCTGCTTTAGCATTGTTCCTCTTAATGCACCACTCAGACTATTTATCCCACTGTATCTGAGTGTGGAATCACAGATCTACAGTAGCTGATCGGAAAGACAGTAATTGGTATACAGCATCAAGCACTTGCTGCCTCAGCCATGCGCACTGTCTATTGAACTGCTTTCATACGGCAAACGCTTCAGAGCCTTTCCTGTAGGGACATGACGGTTCAGAAACAGTTTCATTCCGAAAACTATTAACACACTCAATCTGTCCATCAAGTGCTCCTTGTAGAACTGTTTGTACTTATTAGTACAATCACCTCACTGTATACTTGCGATACAGTTATAACATTGCACAACCTGAGCCACTTTATAAAGTGCAGATTTACAAATGATGACGATACCATTTTTAAGATAAAATGCAGCAAAATATGTTTATTACATTATACAGATAAAATGTTAACATTATTTAAATAATCTATATTGTTAATAATTAAACATTTGAGGACATGGTGTCGCAGTGCTAGCGACGAGCTGGTGCCCATTCAGGGATTGTTCCTGCCTCGCTCTTTATTCTTGCTGGGGCTGGCGCGACACTGGATGGACAGGTGGATGGAATAATTAAACATATACTACGAAGATATTTCAATGTTCCTTAAGTTTTGAAGAATCAGCGTTCTAAGAGCTGATTGTGTGGCGATTGGTTACTTGGAGAAAGAAAAGGAAGGACAGGAATTGGAGGTTAGTACATTTGAAACAGACAGTACTGCTGCAATAAATTATTTCATCGAAAGTTGCGCATGGTGCAGCAAGCATCTTGCGGGGGGGCTGGAACAATCTCTGAACAGGGTGCCGGCTCGTCACTGTCACTGCGCCACTGTGCTCCCATGTTTAATAACATACTTTAACTCCTATCATCATGAAAATGATATCAAGTATACATCTCAGTATTTTAATTATTCAGAGAGCTGTAATATCACGAATGTAATGGATTCTGTGTCCTATCGGAGGAAGAGAAAGCCCATTTGAGAAGCATGTAATGATTCACACACATAGAGCACATAGAAGAACACATGCAAAACAAAGCAAAACATTTAACGTGCTACTTTAGTTATGATGGTATTTGAGAAACTAGTAAATTAAACAATTTAAAGATGAAATTTATGATGTTCTACTTTAACGACAAAATAAACTACATGATTAAATTGGAAATTTCGAGATTAAAGTTGACATTTCCAACTTTTTTCTATGTCCCTATTTTTTTTTCTTTTCTCTGTACCCTAATAAGCTTTCATATGACACTCAGACAGTGGGCTAAGACTCGCTTTTTCATGGCGTTTTTGGTATCTGACAACTTCTTTTTTATTTCGGGCACTGTGCGACTTTGTGAACTTTAGCTTTCGAGTTTCTTCGACACTCCATGTCACTCGATCAACTTCCTTTTGTTGTTTATACCACTGTTTAAACCAACAAATAGTATGTTTTTCCTTGCCTCCACTTGGTATTCACTGAAATTCTTCTATTTTCCCCCGTGCTTTTGCCATTGCCTTTTCACAGAACACTGAGCTTAAGGGCTATATATATTGATTTGCATATTCAAAGAGGCATAATTCTGGGAGGAGTTGGGGTGGGGCAGCAGGTGCGTGCACGTGCGTTACTTTTCACGCTGACCGGGATTTAGAAGAACATGGAAGTTGGCAAACACACAGATTTATGCATCTGGATTTTTTTGTGCGTACGATCATTTCTGCTTTTGTCTGTACGCCATGTTTTAGTGTGAATTCTACACATGGCGTTATGCATGAGGCCCCAGGAGATTTGTGTGGCTTTGAGAAACCAAAGTAAGAGAAACAAAATTAAACAGAAAACAAAAAAAAAACTTTTTAGAAATGCTTGTATAAAAAACCAGATAGCAAAATAGTGAATGGAGTCTAAACATAAGTTAGAATTCAAAACGTACCTTATTCTGTTAATGAGCTGCCAAAAACATCCACACTCGAAAATTCACTTTACTATGAAGGTATGCCATAACAAAAATCTAAACTGGAAAATGTACTTTGCTATATGACGTGAGTGTGAGCTGTCAATACAATAATCAAAAACTGAAATGAGAACTACTGTGAAGAAAAATTCAAAGGGCTCATGCTGTTCTATCCAAAATCTCAGACCAAAAGATGGACCACTGTGCTGGGTTTTATAATGAAGAATGTTGCGTAGTGCCTCTTCTCAGACTTAGTGCCAATTATAATATCTAACTAAGTTGTTCCTAATAGTTGTAGACTTTAATTTTTGTATCGATAATCAGTGTGAAACAAAAGCAAACAAATTCATGAATCTCCTGCACACTTTTCATCTGAGCCAGCACATTAGTCAGCCAACACTGGTGGACATAAGTTGGATTTAGTGATTACTAAAGGATTAAAAGTGGATGTTAGGCAGATCGTGGATATTGATTTATCAGACCATCTCCTCTTACTATTTAATATAGAAATACCGATAGATAAAATTAATGAGAAGTGTATTGTTAAAAAGCGCTTCTTTGATTCATCTGCAGTTTCAAAGTTTACTAACATTTTAAGCAACCAGTCTGTTTGTAGTGCTTACTACAATAGTGATAATAATATAAATAGTAAGGTGGAATATTTTAATAGTAAAGTGAGAGCTGCCACTGACATAGTCGCTCCTGAAAAACAGTTAAAAAAATCCTCCAGCAGTGTTACACCATGGAAGACCCTAAGAGTGTGTGATTTAAAGAAAACATGCCGGAGAGCTGAGCGTAAATGGAGAAGAACAAAATTGAAACATTAAAATAACAGAATACAACAACATAGTCCATCTTGAGTGGCGGTGCTACTTCTCTAAAATTATAAATAACAATGCTAGTAATCCAAGAGTTTTATTCTCTACTGTTGATCGTTTGTTAAACCCAGGTCACTCAATGGAATGCCTCCAAAAATCTCCTAGTGTAACTTGTAAGGCTTTTGCTATATTTTTTAATCGCAAAATTAATGACATTAGAAATAATATAGTACATCCCCCCAATACTGATCCTATTAAATCCAGGTATTTCATTTTAAGCTAATTAAATTCTTTCACCAGCATATATTTACCCAATCTATTTAGAATAATTTCTCAACTGAGAACCTCCACCTGCATCCTTGACCAAATACCAAAAAGTTTTTTCAAAGAAGTATCCGACATGCTAATTGATAGTGTGATTGACATTATAAATTCATCATTAGATACGAGGGTCTTCCTAGACTGTCTTAAGACTGCTGTTGTTAAAAACCTGCTCAAGAAAAATAATCTCGAATCCTTTGTTTTTGACAATTTTAGACCTATTTCTAACCTATCTTTCTCAAGTTAAATCCTAGAAAAGGCAGTCATTACACAGCTAAATGATCAAGTGATTAAACATGCTATTCTTGACAAGTTTCAGTCAGGTTTTAGAACAAATCACAGTACAGAAACTGCACTTGTTAAAGTAGTAAATGACTAGTGGCCGTTTATCTGTCCTCATCCTCTTAGATCTGAGTGCAGCATTTGATACTATTGATCACAATATTCTTATAAATTGCCTTAGTCAGTGGGTGGGCCTCTCAGGCAATGTCTTAAATTGGTTTGAGTTGTACTTAACAGGTAGAAAATTCTTCATTAGTTGTGGTAATTATACTTCGGAGACGCATGATATTCTATATTGTGTTCCACAAGGATCTATCCTGGGTCCACTGCTCTTTTCGATTTACATGCTTCCATTAGGTCATATTATATCAAGGCATAACGTGAGCTACCACAACTATGCTAATGACACACAACTGTATTTATCAATAGTGCCTGATGACCCTGACTCTCTTGGTTCACTGACCCAATGTCGTACTTGTGTTTCTGAATGGATGAGAATTAATTTTCTCAAACTAAATAAGGAGAAAACAGAAATCTTAGTAATCTGCAAAAATGGATATAGTGAGGGTATTAGAAATTAACTGGATCCATTAGGCTTAAAAATCAAGACAGAGGTGAAGAATTTAGGGGTAATTGTTAACTCTGACCTGAATTTTAAATCACATATTAAAGAGATTGCCACGGCAGCATTGTTTCACTTAAGAAATATAGTAAAAGTTAGATCCCTTATAACTTTGCAAGATGCTGAAAAGTTAGTTCACTCTTTTGCTTTTAGTTGACTAGATTACTGTAATGCACTCCTTTCAGGACTACCCAAAAAAGACATCAATCGATTGTACCAAGAGCAGAATGCAGCTGCCAGAATCTTAACTAGGAAAAGAAAATCCAAGCACATCTCTCCAGTTTTGATGCCACTGCATTGGTTACCCATGCCATTTAGAATTGACTTTAAAATGCTGCATCTGGTTTACAAAGCCTTAAATAATCTCGCTCCATCCTATATCTCGGAATGCCTTTCACCTTACAACCCAAATCGTAACCTTAGATCTTCAAATGAGTGTCTGCTTATAATTTCAAGAGCTAAACTTAAAAGAAGTGATGAGGCAGTCTTTTGCTGTTATGCACCTAAAATCTGAAATAGCTTACTGATAGAAATTTGCCAGGCTAATATGGTGGAGCACTTTAAAAAACTGCTAAAACCACATTATTTTAACATTACTTTCTTATAGCTTCATTTTAGTGTAACTCTGATATTCTGTATATGCATTTAATTTTAACTTCTATCATGACTCCACAATGTATGCTAACCCCTACTTTCTCTGCTGTTCTTTTTCCATTTTTCTATGGTGGTGATCTGCACCGCCACCACCTGATCAAAGCACTGTGCACTCCCTACATTGATGGATTGAAGGCAGTACCCTAGATGTCCACATGACCATCATCATCACATGAAGCCTGATCATTTATGCTAGGAAGAATACCCAGTGGAGGCAGGGTGGACTCGTGGCCTTGGAACCCCTGCAGATTTTGTTTTTTATCTCCAGCCCTCTGGAGTGTTTTTGTTTTTTTTCTGTCTTCCTTTCCATTGGACCTTACTTTATTCTTTGTTACTTAGTATTGCCTACTCTTGTTATTATATTTTTATTTTTTTATAAACTTTTCTTTCTTCATCTTGTAAAGCACTTTGAGGTACATCATTTTTTATAAAAAACATGCTTTATAAATAAATGTTGTTGTTGTTGGCAGCAAGTGCAGAACATTCCAGCAAGTCACTAACAAAATGCTGATGTTCTAAAATTAGTAATGTGAGGCACTTAAAATTAAAAGATCAAAATATTTATATCTATCTCAAACTAAATTATTAACACAAAGAATCTGTGTAGAAAGAAAAAAAAAAACTCTGAAGTATGATAGCAGTAGAAAAAAATGCATTAGAAGCAAAAAAAAAAGCATAATAACTAGCTCAAAACAAATGTATTTCTGTTATGGCTCTTAAAATGTTTTGAAACAATGATGTTAAAGAGATTGATCTTGCAAATACAACAGATTAAAATTTATTAATAATTGTAGCCATACCTTGTGGTAAAATGCCAGTCGAGGATCCGTGAAAAAATGGTGTACATGGAGCTCTCATCAAACTCATTTATGGTAATAGTATTAAAGTGCCGTAGAAAACGTGGAGTGATTGGATTTCTGCCACCACCTAATAATGATAATAACATGTAGTAAATTATAACCTAAATAGTATAAGAGTTGAAGAACTGACAAAAATTCCTATGTGATGCCTATCAAAAATGTTTATGAAGTAAGCTGGTAAAGGCTAAAAACATTCAGAACATTAGAGCGTGATATGCTTACCAGGTGGTCCCATTGCACACATGATCTGAATGTCAATCAGCTTGATCATAGAGCAGTCTTTCATGTCGTACCAGTTCCAGTGATCCAGCCATTGTCGAAGTAACTCTACTGGTGGCTGGGCACCATATACTTCACGGGCTGGCATGTTGACATCATCAACAAATACAACCTTAACAAAGCAAACAGTAATGTTTATTTTTATACACCTTACATGCTAGTACCTGTATCTAGGAAAGATCCAGAAATGTGTGTGAAAGCTAAAAAAAAAAAACACTATTGTTTTTGACAATAAAAATGCATTTTAAATTATTATTTTTTAAATTTTTTATTAGTGACCAAATGTATTAATCTTAAAGATATCTCCATACAATATATTTTTTGTCATTTAGACCACAAGGTAGAAGTTGTTCAGCTGAGTGAACCAGAAGAAAGTTGCAAAATTGTGCTCTAATATAGAAGAACTCACAAAAACAGGCATCTGAATTTATCTAAAAGAATTCCGGGAACATTTCACCTTGATAAAGTGTAGTATTATTTCATACTTATTTACCTTTAAACCTGTTTGATCTTATTACATAAAGTAATTTTTCAAAATGCTGAACCAGAACTTAATAGGAAAAGCATTGGATTACAGCTACAGCAATTCTGGGAACATTTTCAAAAAAAAGTTTTAAATTTCAAATTGATAAAGTACAGTATTATTTTATACTCATTTACTTTTAAACCTGCATTATCTTGTTACATAGAGTAATTTTTAAAATACTGCAACAGACCTTACCAGAAGAAGCACTGGATTACAGCAGCAGCTGGAGTGTTGTGTCAAAATGTACTTTGACTATTTAATACGCTGAACATGTTATGAAAATTCCCTTGCAAGACTTTATTTAAATTGAACCACTGATTTGTATACTGGTTACAAAAATCAAAAAGTGCTGGGTTTAAAAATTGGGCATTCTTCCATGCTCTGCCAATTGGTTGCGACTTTACAGCAAGTCAATATGGTCATCTTATCAGCTGTACACCAGCAGAAAAACAACCACAGACAAAAAGCAGAATTTTGTAGTGGACTGAACAGTTAGCCATTAAAGAATATATTACACAGAATCAAATATTTTTCAGGCTAATCTGGAGAAAATGCATAAAACACACAGAAAACAATCTGTATTTACTACAGTACTAACTTTTGCATCCAGGA
Source organism: Erpetoichthys calabaricus (assembly GCF_900747795.2). Lineage (NCBI taxonomy): Eukaryota > Metazoa > Chordata > Cladistia > Polypteriformes > Polypteridae > Erpetoichthys > Erpetoichthys calabaricus. The sequence goes on along the minus strand of NC_041401.2, from coordinate 152,289,315 downwards.
TCTGTTAATAAAGCTTTATCATACCCAGTTGGATATAGATATGTAGCATTGTTGTTATTTTTATTAAATTACTTCTCTGCAAATGATTAGAAATGTCTTGTTGTGTGCAAAAGCTTCCTAATTTAATGAACAGAATAAGATTTTGATCCTCTAAGTCAATGTTTCTCAACCTTTCTGGTGTTGTGACCTGAATGTGTCTTTGTGACCCAGTGAGAATCATGCTGCGTCTTTCATATAACAATGACATTTAAAAAAGATATTTTATTTTCCATTTAAGTTCAAAGTTTAGTAGGTGGCATCAGAGTTGGCTTTAGAAAAGTTCTTGGGGATGGTGGTCATTTGCAGAGAGACACCCCAGGAAATTATCCTATCTACCTTTCTCTTCAGCCTCTATACAACCAGTTAAATACATTTACAATTAATGTCATCTACAGATATTTTCAAATGACTTCTCCATTTTAGACTGCATCAACAATGGACATGAGAAGAAATATAGAAAGCAAGTGAAGAACTTTGGCACATAGCACAACTGAGCAAGACTAAGGCAAAGGAGTCTGTGGTGGACTTCTGGATCCTATCATGAAGTAAATCTTTTTTTTTTATCAATTTATAAATATGTGTGTGTTTATATACAGTACACACACTCATACGTACACTCATATTTATATTGTTGTTATAGAACATAGAACCTCTGCTAGAATCACCTAAAACATATGAAGATTTGACCATGTGAAACTTTCCTAGTAACTTTATTGTTTGTTTGCTTTAAGTTTGTTTTAACTTTTTTAATTTGTATTTTTTGTCACAGCCAATAGGATGATTAACTGCTCTCTAGCTGTTGTTTCTTACCAATGTCTATAAATGCTTAGGAATGTCTTTGTCTAGAAAGAATAGAACCAGTAAACAAGAATTCACTTGTCACTCTCCAATAGATCTACTGAATTAAAAAAAATGCCTCATGCTTAAACAAACCTCCTATGATGGAAAACAATTTTGGACAGCGTTTTCCCTTGCCCGGACGCGGGTCACTAGGGCCCCACTCTGGAGCCAGGCCTGGAGGTGGGGCTCGATGGTGTAAAAACATAAAAAGATGTAATTGAACAAAATGTATGTGTGTACAGAAAATAGGACAGAATGATGAAACTTGTTTGTGTTTTGCGTACGTGACAAAAAGCATGTATACTTTCTGGAAGTTTTCTTTTGATAATGTGTGTGACAAGAAAATATACCTTTAGGGTAATGACTTTACAAAATTGGAAAAGTACAATGAGTCAGGACGCTATTTTTATTGCTTACGTGGTCAACGATCAGGAGATTAGAAAGGTATAAAAGAACAAGGACATCTGCGCTCGAGGCAGATGAAGCGCGGTGTCCTAGGACTGTGTTTCTCTGACATTTTACCTTTGTCTGGTATGTATCAATAAAAGGTTTTTACTAATTTTAATTTTCTTCTCTGTCTTCAGTCACAAAAAGTGTCCACAGTTTTTGGCGCCCGGACGTGGGGCAAGAGACGGCCGGTCGACTCCTCCAGCGAGACCATTTCAGTGATCCGTCTTACCAGCGGACTGCCGTCAACTTGAGTACTCCGGCAGCAGAGCATGCAGCTCCGGCAAAAGTTAGGACTGCCCTGTCCTGAAACAGTTCTTGCGTGAGGAGTCCCTGGTCTCCTCTTTGCTACATCCACAGTGACTGAACGGATTTCCAGACAGAGCTTGCACACTTCCAGACTGGGGTAAGCACCGGGGGATTTCCGAACATTTTTTTTTATTTTCTAAATAACGGGAGGGCGAGTTTCCTGTTGACCGTCTAGTCATACTCATATCTCAACGGGTTGCTTAAGGTGATGGAGACTTGACCCAAGCAGTTTGACGCATACGAAAGGTCTGACGAAAGGATACTGGCCTCACCCATATCCTAGACTCGGCTGGACGTATTGATGTAGTATTCTGCTGAACCGAATCGGACACGAAGTCACCTGAGCTGGAATCCGGGGATGTGAGCGGACAGGCTAACGGGACGAGTAACGGGGTGGTATGGAAATATAAACCGAAAAGAGCACAGATTGCAGGATTGCTGTTAGGAACGGAATGATATGTAGCGCTATGGAAGATATGTAGCGCTATGGAAAAATAAATAAATCTACATACGGAATAAGCAACAATACCGTGTTCTCCTGGGAGTTGGAAAATTACCGATAGTTAGGTGTCTCCCCTTGGAACTAAAGAAGGGAACAGTAAGGGAATAGTGAGTGGCACACTTAATACCTCGCTGACTCATACGTACACAAGGGATTAGGCGAATCAGTATATAGTTGGAAAATTAAATACAGAACCCGGGAGAGCAAGGGAACATAATGGGAACTTATAACAGTAAGCCTGTTAATCGCCGCACAGGGGGATCAAAATCATTAATGCTGGAAGAATTATTTTCGGAGGATCAACAGACGCCCCGTAAAAATGGGTCTCCTAGAAAATTTATAGAAAAGAAGACAGGTTTAGATTTCAAGAAGGCATGTAAGAAATGGAATAGACAGAGTGGTGGGCGTTGGCCGATAGAGGGGACAGGAGATGTAAGTGAAATACAGGAAACTAGGAAGATCCTGTGTAGGAATAAGCAGGGTTGTTATAATAGTGGACCGTATCGAATGGATATGATCGATAGAAATTTAGAAGCAGTACCCCCTTTATCCTATTATTTTTTTCCCCTCCTCAGAACCAACCTCAGGCACCTCTATTATCCCCTCCTCTATCCCCCATTCCGACTGCCCCCCCCTGCACTACAACTAGCAGAAGTTTCCCCTGATGATTCCCCAGGCACAGATCACTATGACCCCTCAACCCATCGTGATGACCCACCCTGTACTAGACAAACCCCCGTCTCCAAATGCACCAGAAGTCAAACCTCCACTCACAAACCAGCTCCAACTTTTTTCTCTTCTGATCCTTCACCTTCACTTACTTGCCCTTTAATAGAAGTTCCCAATCCCCATTATAACCCTGCCCATCCAGCTGGACCCCAAAATCCCACAACAGTTATGATAAATCGGAATTGGGACATCCAAGAACTAAAAGATGTCGTGAATGCACTTCCAGATCCAAAGGAAGTAGGAGGACTAAAATTTGTTGAACAACTTGATCAGTTAGATAGCATGTATAAGCCTAATGCTGCTGAATGGACCCAGGTACTTCGTCGAAAGCTTGGGACCACATGGGCCACTGTTAGCAGGGGTGTCCGCAATGACGTTCCATGGGTATGGAACCCAGCTTTAACTCGAGGACAGGGGATAGGTGGAGAAGGCGAATTTAACCCACAATGGGAGGCGTTGAGACAAAATATTGCAGAAAAATATAAAAAAAGGAACGGACTGGTCCCTTATTTCTGCTGCAAAACAAAAGAGAGACGAAACGGTTGATGAATGGGCACATAGGATTCAAGACCTTATGGCTAATCACTCGGGCTTGGGAAATGCTGATGACCGCAACCGAGCTGCAGTTCCACCTTTTGTTTCCGGTTTGCGCCTTGATATACAAAACAAGGTCCGCACTTCCTGTATTGAGTGGGAAAGTGCCACGTTTGATGAAGTCAAACGACATGCTGAACATGCCGAAAAACAAACTAAGCTGAAGGAATCGGACTCTCATGCCAAATTATTGGCAGCACAGATGAACTATTATACCAGGAATGCTCCTGACCAAGGTCGAGGATATGGCTTTAGAGGAAAGGGACGAGGACGAGGAAGAGGACGAGGTGGTTTTAGAGCTCCTCCTGTTGACCACACTAAGAATCCTTTTATTCCCTCTCCCTTAAATTCCAATGCTAATTCCTTCTCTTGTTACGCCTGTGGTGAAACTGGACATTTTCGTCGGGAGTGCCCTCACAGACAGCAACAGCCCCCACCTCCCCTTATTCCACCTGTTTTTTCTGACACCCCTGACCAACAATATTGGCCATAGGAAAACGCTGGGACCTCCAGCCACTCTTTTCAACTACCTTTGCTCACCCATAATTCTGAGACTGATCCTTTACTGACATTGTTCGTTGATGGCACTGAGACTATTTTCTTAATCGACACTGGTGCCACTCGCTCGCTGGCAAAGGTCCCTGCTTCGAACGAAACTGTTACTGTGCTTACTGCTTCTGGACAACCTCACCTTCTTCAAGTATCAAAACCTCTTCAAGTCCAGTCACGTCCTGGCGGACATACCTTGTTCAACCCCAAAAGTTGTTGTGTCAAATTACCCCTTACCCCAAACCCTCTTTTGCAGCATGAGATATTTCCCTACACACCATTCTCCTCAAAGCCCTACACTCTTTTTCCCCTTGTCTTTTTCCCAATTTACAGGCCCCTGACATTTTACACTGTACTGCCCAATACTTCCCTATAGAAGCAGACACCCCCTGGCTAGAATCTTTCCTTACTTCTGGTACTTGCCCCGAAACCCTTCACATCTACTGTGTTTTTATTTCATCCACAAAGGCAGCTGCTTCTGTTCATCTTACATGCTCACAGCACATATATTATCTTGGCAGCATAGTGCCTCATATTTCCTTAGCTAAATCACACACTGTTAAATGGGGGGAAATAGGACCATGGGTGGAAAGATGCCTTGAAAGAACAGACTGGTTACAAGTTACTCCAGGTATTTTTGATACTCCTGACCATTTAATAACTAAAGTAGTGTTTCAAAGGATAGCCCATTGTGAGCCTCTGGTGATCCACCCGAAATCCTCCTTCCGCCCGCACCATGCCCAATATCCTTTGTCTCCCGAAGCAGAGGCTGGCATCTCCGCCGTACATCCCGATCTCGTCAAACGCGGTACCGCCGTTGGACATGGACCGTCATGCCTCAGGGATACAGAGAAGCCCCTTGTGTTTATGGTTAAGCTCTTGCCCAAAATTTAGACGGCTTTTGGCCGGAAATAGGTAGTACATTGATACAGTATGTAGATGGAAATAATATGTAGCGCTACGGAAGAAAATTGTACAATAGATACTCAGAAATTGTTGCTGTTTCTGGGGGAAAATGGCCATAAAGTTTCTAAAGTTAAGCTGCAGCTAATCAAAACAACTGTAAAATATCTAGGTCATGACATTACGTATGGAACAAGAGCTCTCTCTAGCGATCGCATTACAGCCATCCAAAATCTTCCTAGACCGGTCACAAAACAACAGGTTATGTCTGTTTTAGGTATTCTGGGCTACTGCAGACAGTGGGTTCTAAATTTTACTGAAAGAGCACAGCCGTTGCAACAATTGGCTAATACTCCTGGCATCCTCCTTTCTGGCCAGGTCCAATGGAATGAACTGGCTGAGAAGGCTCTCTGTAACCTCAAAGCTGCTCTTCTATCTGCGCCCGCGCTAGGTTTGCCTGATCATTCTCGTCCATTCACTTTGTTCGTGGACGAAAAGCAGGGATTTATGAATGCAGTACTGACGCAACAGCAACAACATGGAGATAAACAAAGACCGGTGGCTTATTTTTCTAAAAAACTGGATCCAGTGGCCGCAGCACTTCCTCCGTGTCTTCGTGCTGTGGCTGCAACAACAGAAGCTGTATTAAGCAAGCACGGATGTAGTTCTCATGAGCCCCCTAACAGTTAAAGTGCCTCACGCTGTACATTCTATCCTAGTACAAGCCAAAACTTCACATCTCAACTAGTTACGCAGTGGTCCAAGGGGACCGCCTGCTGGAAGCAAATCGAATTTCATCAAGCTTAAGTGCACAAACAGCTGAACTCGTAGCACTCACTCGAGCATGTCAGCTGTCCGAAGGGAAGATCGTAACAATTTATACAGATTCCAGGTATGCTTTTGGAGTCTGCCATGATCATGGAGCACTATGGAAACTAAGGGGATTTAAGACCAGTACTGGCAAAACCATCCAACATCAGAAATTGATCGAATCCCTTTTAGAAGCCATAACCAAACCATCGAAGCTAGCGATTGTTAAATGATAGCTCACACAGGATCCTGTTAGCAAAGGAAATGAATTAGCTGACCACTTTGCTAAAGAGGCTGCATATAATAACACACCAATTTCTTTATTCCAACAGAGAAATGACCAGGACCCTGATAATCAAATTATTTCTTTACAGAGTGCAGCCACGGATATCGAAAGGAGAAAATGGTCCAAAGAAGGGTCCCTTTCTGATGGAGTCTGGACTCATAAACACACTAACAAACCTTTTCTCCCAAAAGCCTCTTTCCCAGGAATGGCAAAAATCGCCCATGGCCTCAATCACGCAGGAAGAGATGCCATGGTTCGAGATGTTGAAAAACATTGGAAGCTGTAGGTTTCTCTACATATGCAGAGCAATTTTGCAGATGCTGTGCAATATGTCAAAAGTTTAATGTGGGAAAAGGTACCCAGGTAAGTCCCGCCGTTACCCCTAATCCAATGGGTCCGTTTGAACACCTCCAAATGGATTTCATTGAACTAACCCCGTCTAAAGGGTACCGATATTGTCTTGTGATTGTCGATGTGTTCTCCCGATGAATAGAGGCTTTCCCTTCAAAACACAGCGATGCCAAAACAGTAGCTAAAGCACTAATTAAAGAGATTATTCCAAGATGGGGTATCCCTCAAAAGTTACAAACAGATAATGGCACTCATTTTGTGAACTCCGTTATAAATGAATTAACCACCTGGCTCCAAATTAATGTGCACCATTATTGTAAATACCATCCCCAAAGCGGAGGCATCGTAGAACGATGCAATGGCACTTTAAAAGCTAAACTCGCAAAAATTTTGTGAACAAACTAATTTATCATGGCCGGATGCACTACCCTTAGCTTTAATGGAACTAAGGGGACGGACACACCGACAACTGGGACTATCGCCGTTTGAGATTCTGACTGGACGTCCAATGCCCGTTGGCATGGTTGTAGGAAATGTGAATTTGCATACTGTGGACAATGATCTTCTCTCTAGTCTTGCAGGTTTGCGAACCTCGTTGAAGGAAATCCACCAGCAGGTTAATCAAGCCTGGAGGACCAGTCCCCTTTCTAAGGATTTACCAATTCCCTTGGGCACCTGGATCCTGGTTCGAGATACTCGAAGGAAACACTGGCATCAGCCTAGGTGGAGAGGACCATTCCAAATTCTTCTATCCACACCACACGCCGTGAAAGTTGAAGGACTGCCTGCCTGGATTCACGCCTCACATTGCAAGAGATGGCACCCTTGATTGCTGTGCTACTATGCTTTTCTTTTCCCTTGTCTACTGCCCTGGTCACCTTGACTTTCCCGTTAGGAATTACCACGTCAGTGCAGTTTGATTTCTGCTCTATTATCAACTGTGGGAACCAACAACGTTTCCTTAACTTCACCAAAGACGCTATTGAAGGCATACATGAACAGCTTGATCGTACTTCTCTGATGACTTGGCAAAATCGTCTAGCCTTGGACATGTTACTTGCGGAAAAGGGAGGTGTCTGTGCTATGTTTGGTGATGCTTGTTGTACATATATTCCAAATAATACTGCGCCAGATGGATCAATAACTCGTGCATTGGCAGGCCTCACTGCTTTCTCTAAAGAATTTTCCACTAATTCTGGCATTACAAATCCCTGGGATCAGTGGTTTGCATCCTTCTTCGGATCCTGGGGAAAATGGATAAGATCTGTTTTCATTTCTTTGGTTGTGGCATTTTGTCTCCTCCTCCTGGTTGGTTGTTGTATTATCCCTTTGTTTCGCTATATAATATCTAAGTACTTTACCGCCTCTATGGAAAGGGCATATATGCTACATGAGGAGCGCATGTCTCGTATAGCTTCTTCCATTTTCTTCCCCCCTTCCCCTTCATCAACCATTTCAAGATAGAATTATATTGCCCACATCATTTTGTTCAAAAAGGGAGGAGTGTAAAAACATAAAAAGATGTAATTGAACAAAATGTATGTGTGTACAGAAAATAGGACAGAATGATGAAACTTGTTTGTGTTTTGCGTACGTGACAAAAAGCATGTATACTTTCTGGAAGTTTTCTTTTGATAATGTGTGTGACAAGAAAATATACCTTTAGGGTAATGACTTTACAAAATTGGAAAAGTACAATGAGTCAGGACGCTATTTTTATTGCTTACGTGGTCAACGATCAGGAGATTAGAAAGGTATAAAAGAACAAGGACATCTGCGCTCGAGGCAGATGAAGCGCGGTGTCCTAGGACTGTGTTTCTCTGACATTTTACCTTTGTCTGGTATGTATCAATAAAAGGTTTTTACTAATTTTAATTTTCTTCTCTGTCTTCAGTCACAAAAAGTGTCCACAATGGCGAGCACCTGGTGGCCGGGCCTGCACCCATGGGGCTCGGCTGGGCACAGCCCGAAGAGGCAATGTGGGTCCCCCTTCCCATGGGCTCACCACCTATGGGAGGGGCCAAGGAGGTCGGGTGCAGTGTGAGTTGGGTGGTGGCCGAAGGCGGGGACCTTGGCGGTCCGATCCTCGGCTACAGAAGCTGGCTCTTGGGACGTGGAATGTCACCTCTCTGAAGGGGAAGGAGCCTGAGCTAGTGCGCGAAGTTGAGAGGTTCCGGCTAGATATAGTCGGACTCACTTCGACGCACAGCTTGGACTCTGGAACCAATCTCCTTGAGAGGGGCTGGACTCTGTACCACTCTGGAGTTGCCCCCGGTGAGAGGCGCCGAGCGGGTGTGGGTATACTTATTGCCCCCCGACTTGGAGCCTGTACATTGGGGTTTACCCCGGTGGACGAGAGGGTAGCCTCCCTTCGCCTTCGGGTGGGGGGACGGGTCCTAACTGTTGTTTGTGCGTATGCACCGAACAGCAGTTCGGAGTACCCACCCTTTTTGGAGTCCCTGGAGGGGGTGCTAGAGGGCATATCTTCTGGGGACTCCCTCGTTCTGCTGGGAGACTTCAATGCTCACGTGGGCAATGACAGTGAGACCTGGAAGGGCGTGATTGGGAGGAATGGCCCCCCCGATCTGAACTCGAGCGGTGTTTTGTTATTGGACTTCTGTGCTCATCACGGATTGTCCATAACGAACACCATGTTCAAGCATAGGGGTGTTCATATGTGCACTTGGCACCAGGACACCCTAGGCCTCAGTTCGATGATCGACTTTGTGGTCGTGTCGTCGGACTTGCGGCCACATGTCTTGGACACTCAGGTGAAGAGAGGGGCGGAGCTGTCAACTGATCACCACCTGGCGGTGAGTGGGCTTCGATGGTGGGGGAGGATGCCGGTCAGGCGTGGTAGGCCCAAACGTGTTGTGAGGGTCTGCTGGGAATGTCTGGCAGAGCCCCCTGTCAGAAGTAGCTTCAACTCCCACCTCCGGCAGAACTTCGGCCACATCCCGAGGGAGGTGGGGGACATTGAGTCCGAATGGGCCATGTTCCGTGCCTCTATTGTTGAGGCAGCTGACCGGAGCTGTGGCCGTAAGGTGGTCGGTGCCTGTCGTGGTGGCAATCCCCGAACCCGTTGGTGGACACCGGCGGTGAAGGATGCCGTCAAGCTGAAGAAGGAGTCCTACCGATCCCTTTTGTCCTGTTGGACCCTGGAGGCAGCTGATAGGTACCGGCAGGCCAAGCGGAATGCGGCTTTGGTGGTTGCTGAGGCAAAAACTCGGGCGTGGGAGGAGTTTGGGGAGGCCATGGAGAACGACTTTCGGACGGCTTCGAGGAGATTCTGGTCCACCATCCGGCGTCTCAGGAAGGGGAAGCAGTGCAGTGTCAACACTGTATATGGTGGGGATGGTGCGCTGCTGACCTCGACTCGGGACGTTGTGGGTCGGTGGGGGGAGTACTTCGAAGACCTCCTCAATCCCATTAGCATGCCTTCCAATGAGGAAGCAGAGCCTGGGGACTCAGAGGTGGGCTCCCCCATCTCTGGGACTGAGGTCACCGAGGTGGTCAAAAAACTCCTTGGTGGCAGGGCCCCGGGGGTGGATGAGATACCCCCGGAGTTCCTCAAGGCTCTGGATGTTGTAGGACTGTCTTGGCTGACACGCCTCTGCAACATCGCATGGACATCAGGGACAGTGCCTCTGGATTGGCAGACCGGGGTGGTGGTCCCCCTCTTTAAGAAGGGGGATCGGAGGGTGTGTTCCAACTACAGAGGGATCACACTCCTCAGCCTCCCTGGAAAAGTCTATTCGGGGGTCCTGGAGAGGAGGGTCCGTTGGATAGTCGAGCCTCGGATTCAGGAGGAACAGTGTGGTTTTCGTCCTGGTCGCGGAACAGTGGACCAGCTCTATACCCTTAGCAGGGTCCTGGAGGGTGCATGGGAGTTTGCCCAACCAGTCTACATGTGTTTTGTGGACTTGGAAAAGGCATTCGACCGTGTCCCTCGGGGAATCCTGTGGGGGGTACTCCGGGAGTATGGGGTACCGGACCCCCTGATAAGGGCTATTCGGTCCCTGTACGATCGTTGCCAGAGCCTGGTCCGCATTGCCTGCAGTAAGTCGAACCCGTTTCCAGTGAGAGTTGGACTCCGCCAGGGCTGCCCTTTGTCACCGATTCTGTTCATAACTTTTATGGACAGAATTTCTAGGCGCAGCCAGGGCGTTGAGGGGGTCCGGTTTGGTGGGCTCAGGATTGGGTCACTGCTTTTTGCAGATGATGTTGTCCTGTTTGCTTCATCAGGCCGTGATCTTCAGCTCTCTCTGGATCGGTTCGCAGCCGAGTGTGAAGCGGCTGGGATGAGAATCAGCACCTCCAAATCCGAGACCATGGTCCTCAGCCGGAAAAGGGTGGAGTGCCCTCTCAGGGTTGGTAGCGAGATCCTGCCCCAAGTGGAGGAGTTCAAGTATCTCGGGGTCTTGATCACGAGTGAGGGAAGAATGGAGCGTGAGATCGACAGGCGGATCGGTGCGGCGTCCACAGTAATGCGGGCGTTGCATCGGTCTGTCGTGGTGAAAAAGGAGCTAAGCCGCAAGGCGAAGCTCTCAATTTACCAGTCGATCTATGTTCCTACCCTCACCTATGGTCATGAGCTATGGGTAGTGACTGAAAGAACGAGATCGCGAATACAAGCGGCTGAAATGAGTTTCCTCCGCAGGGTGTCTGGGCTCTCCCTTAAAGATAGGGTGAGAAGCTCAGTCATCCGGGAGGGGCTCAGAGTAGAGCCGCTGCTCCTCCACATCGAGAAGAGTCAGATGAGGTGGCTTGGGCATCTGATCAGGATGCCTCCTGGACGCCTCCCTGGGGAGGTGTTCCAGGCACGTCTAACCGGGAGGAGGCCCCGAGGAAGACCCAGGACACGTTGGAGGGACTATGTCTCTCGGCTGGCCTGGGAACGCCTTGGGATTCTCCTGGAAGAGCTAGAAGAAGTGGCCGAGGATAGGGAACTCTGGGCATCTCTGCTCAAGCTGCTGCCCCCGCGACCCGACCTCGGATAAGTGGGAGACAATGGATGGATGGATGGATGGCCTCATGCTTTTCGAAGGTTTATACTCCTCACTACTAAGTGTAGTGTTTGAGACTTCACATACCTAGGCCCTAGTAAAGAATGCTTTAGTTTACTCAAAGCAGCCATTCAAAAGCTTTTGCCTTGCAAAAGAAGTCTTTGAATTCTATGGCAAACACTAGGTAATCTATGTCCTCATACTGAGAGATAATGGAAAATCTTCTTATGGAACAAACAAATATGCAGGCTCATTTTGCTGATTGTATGTTGATTGAAATTTTCAGTATCATACTAGAATTAATATCAGATTACAAAGAGGTACTGTACATGGTAATGAAATTAGAGACTCACACTGTTAAATTGCAGCATTTAAATTGAAGCTGGTAGACCAGGAGGAGATGGACACCAAAAAAAAGTATAAATTTAAGATTTTCCTTTTCCATTCAGAGCCTGAGATGATTTCCTGAATCGTTCCTCCCCCACACTATGCGACTCTTCAATTTCACCCAGGGGAGTAAACGTTAACATTATACAAAGTTACTGTCTGTTATACCTGCATTTTTATCACTCTTTAATTTAATAGTTTTTTATCAGTATGCTGCTGCTGGATTATGTGAATTTCACCTTGGGGATTAATAAAGTATCTATCTATCTATTAAAAGTGCTCACAGAATTTTCTTGAAAGATACAGGCTCAGTGAAGTACAGTCCAGTTTTTAAGATATGCCAACAGAAAGTGTGTGCTGGATGAGGCTCAAAGGACACTGGAGTTTGTCCCCGACTACAGAAAAGGCAAGCCATGAATCCAGTTATCAAAAGATGACAGAGTCGTGACCATTCTTGTTTTTCCCGGCATTCCTTAAGCTTAGCCTGGCAGTCTCACACCATTTATTTGATTCTGCAGAAGATGTATTTCTGGTGGTTGATGCATTTGACAATATGGGATAATTCTCATTTATTTGTTGTTCAAAATAGATATTTATGAGTCACTGCTCATTAGTTAAAAATGTGGGGAGGTTAACCTCACCAGGAGGAATCTGATGAAAAGATTAATTGCCAAGGTGGGTCACTTCTGTTATTTATCAGTAGAGTTAGGACACTAAATTTGGGAACCTGTTTTTCCAATCTTCTACCAGATGCTCAATGTAATTACTTACTTAAAAGAAAACTTATTTTTTCAATCTTTTTTTACTCCCGCTATGTTGGGTTAATCCTCTTTAATAAAATCCCTTTGTGCGTCCAGGTGTCCGTGTGTGTGTCTTCTGGTGAAGTGCGCATGCGCGGGGCACGATGCGATGCGTGATATTACTGTCAGAGAAAGTTAGAGGCGTTTTACGGAATTACAAACCAGTATTACTGCAAGAGGAAATTAAAGGTACACAATACAGTGACGCATATTACAGCCACATACAAGCCAGTATTACTGTCAGAGGAGATTAAAGGCATATTACCGACGCGCACGCCTGTATTACCGCCAGAGAAAATTAAAGGTATATTACGGACGTACAAGCCAGCGGACATACAAGACAGTATTACTGTCACAGAAAATTAAAGACACACAATACACGGTGGCAGCCCACGAAGAACGGTCAGCTCAGCAAGTAAACATCAACAAAAGAAAGGCTGAAAGAAAGAAAAATACGACCAACAAAAAGAATGAGGTCAAAGTCCCTCGCCATTTAATATAGACTGTTCCTACTAATGTTTATGCACTACTGTTCTAGCGCCTGTTATTCTAACGGGCTAAATGACTAGTAATAATATAATATAATAATAATATGACTCCATATTCTCTGACTCAGCTTTGCTGAGTGAGATCCTCTGAAAAAACGGCCACAACAAAGGACAACGCTCCTAAAAGAAACACCAAGGAAATGTGCTGGAGTGCAAAATAGCCTGAGGGCATGAGAACAATGTCCAAGAATGCTAGTGTCCTACTAGCCAATGGTCAGTCACTGGAGAACAAGCTGGACAAAATACAAGCAAGAGTGACATGACCAGATCATGTGATTCAGCCTGCACTCTGGTTGCCATATGGACAGAGCCAAAGAATCTGGCAAATTGTAAGATGGAGGTGTGTGTCTCATGGCCATCAACAACAACTGGTGCGACAGCAGGTATGTAATGGTCTTACCACATCACTGCTTGTCTGATCTGTAGCTCCTCACAATTAAATGCAGACCATTTTATCTTTCTGGGGAGTTTGCTATGGTCATTGTAATGGTCTTAGATATTCCAACTCAAGTACACATAGACACTGCCCAGATGGAAGCATATGAGATTCTCAATCACCATCAGAATGAAAACCTGGAAGCTGCCCTCATTTTGGCTGGCAATTTCATCAATGCTAGTCTCAAAAAGGTAATACTGAACTTTTATCAGCACATTAGATATTCTACCAGTAGGGACAGGGAACTTGAACATTGCTATACTCCATATATAGACAACTGTAAGGCTTCCATTTGGCAAATCTGACCATGCTGACATGTTTCTTATGTCCAGATACAAACAAAAGTTAAAACAAGAAGCTCCAGTCATGAGTGAGTTTGCATATTGGACAGACCAATCAGAAGACATTCTCCAGAACACACTGAGTGTTGCTGACTAAGAAATGTTCAGACACAGTTCTAATGATGTCATCCAAAGTCATCATCAGACTTACCCAAACCAGAAACCTTGCATGTTTAAAACCATTTGCAATGCACTAAATGTTCACATCACTGCAAATAACTCAGGGATCGTGTCTAGGAATATGGATAGATTACAAAGCCATCTCGCACAAACAACATGAGAGTCAGTAAAGCTGCTAAGTGATGATATAGACAGAAAGTGAAAGGGCAGTTTGAACAATCCAATTCTAGGTGAATGTGGCATGATTTGTGGTCAATAACGAATTATAAAGCAACTACTCTTAGCATAGTGAGTGAAGACACCCCTCTGGTAGACGTGCTTAATAATTTCAATGTGTGCTTTGATGTGAATGTCACTAACACCAGCCAGAGGTCCAACAACTCTGTGGCATTAGAACTTCTCATTGAGGAAATGGAACTTATTTTGTTGGAACATAATGTAAGAAGAGCTTTCAGAAAAGTGAACACCAGGAAGGAAGCGGTTCTGGACGGCATTCCATGATGTGTTTTCAACAGCTGTGCTGATCAGCTTGAACCAGTGTTCACAGTCATATTTAACGCCACCTTAACCCAGTCTGTTCTATCAACATGCTTTAAAAGATCCACCATTGTCCCTCTACCTAAGAAATGACATCCAACCCACCTGAATGACTATTGCCCAGTTGCACTAACGTTTAGAGCAGGGGTGTCGAACTCCAGGCCTGGAGGGCCACAGTGGCTGCAGGTTTTCACTCTAGCAGTTTTCCTAATCAGTGACCAGTTTTTACTGCTAATTAACTCCTTTTCCCTTCATTTTAATAGCCTTGTTTTTAAGGATTCAGTCCTCTGAATTGATTCTTTTCTTCATTAAATGACAGCCAAACAGAAAAGAGACGTGAAACGAGCCAACAGATCACCAGCTAAACTGGGATTTCAAACTCCAATCAATTTCACTCCAACCAATCTCTTAATGAGAAGCCAATTCTTTCTGTTAATTAAGTCCGTTATTTAATTCCATGGCTTGTTGCTGCTCTCATTCTGCCACAGAAGACATTTCCAAAACTGTTGTCTTTTCTGTTTTTTCTAAGAACGCCTGTCAAAATATTTTGGTGACCTGAGAGATCAACCTTACTGAGACTGTGTCTCATTATTGTTTGGCTGCTCATTAAGGAAAAAGAAACAACAAAAGGGGCCTGAGTCAAGTTAATTAAAACTAAAGCAAAAGAAGTTAATTAGCAGCAAAAACTGGTCACTACTGAAGAAGATGGTTAGAATGAAAACCTGCAGCCCTCCAGGACCGGAGTTCAACACCTGTGGTGTAGAGTAATGAAAGCCAAAAATCATATATGCTCTTCTCTATCAAAAGTACTGGATCCATTACAATGTGTATGTCACTTCAGTAGATCCACAAAGGATGTCATCACATTACCTATCATTCAAAGATTCTACATTTACTAGAAATAATCAGAAGCTGCTACAGTAGATATGAGCTCCTTGCTGCTGCACAAGAGTAGAATTGTTTAAAGGATGCAACAAAACCTCCCAAGGTCAGATTAAAAAAAAAACAGACAGACAGTCTTTTTGAATGGCCATGATTTTAGTTTTTAAATTTCAAAATCTGGGTGGATGGGTCGCCTGCTATGGAAGCTATATAGCTCAGAGACTTGAAAAAAAGGGCGTGAGTGAATGATGTTAAATCCTTTTACTGCATCAGGAAGCATTGATTTGAGCCTGTTATTTGAGGGACTGATTTTTATGTTGCCATGTAGTATTTTCTCTTTTCTGAAGTCAAGTTGTGACCATTGAAATCACTGAAGTTAAAAGAAAAAAACTGCTTTCTTTTTACTATTAAACTCCTATAAAGTTCAATAAAAGGTGAGGGTGAATTATTTTAAAACTCAAGTCAAAAGCATCTCAAGCAATATATACTTGTAAAGAGAGATTCAGTTAGATACGATAAACTTTAGGACATATCACTTTGACTGCATGCTTTTTCCAACTAAATATGTATTAACTCAAACAACAGCAAAAGATAGCACTTTTCTAAACAAATAAGATGAGTCAGGCACTGTATTTTCAAGAAGAAAAGTTGTGAAGACATATTCATAGAATACCGACACAGATTTTGAACACATGTGCCCAAATATCCCAACAGTAATGAGAACAAGGTAAGGCTATTGGCCTTAATGAAAGGAATAGTTTGCCGGACACTTTTCCTTCCTCTGATTTTTGCTAAATTGAGCAATGCCCCTTTAAACTTGTTGATGCATTCCTAATTTTCAAATGTTCTGGATAAGATAAATCTGGTGATACTTTACACTTTATAAATCTGCTGAAACTGATAATTTAGTAATTTTTTATGAAGAGACTATATAACATTTGATTACTTTTGTCTGGAAGATCAAGATCAATAAAAGTAATTTTTTGTGTGCCTGCCAAATCTCTTTGGGGACCACCAGTGGGAGCTACTGGGGTAGGACTGCCACGATTTCCACACAACCCAGAAATGCTTTGGATGACCTGGATGGGAGACCAGAAGCTCTTCACTTGAATTGAGTCTGAGCTGAGAGGCAGTGGGCAACACTTAGCGGTGGAGAGAAGGAGATTATTTATGTACACTTGGGGCTTATTACTAGAGAGGGGATTGTGAAGAAGTGCCTGGAGAGAATAAAAAGCCTTTATTTTATCCTAATAACGTGTGCTATAGTACTTCACATATATCCTTACACAGCAATATACAGAAAACATTTAGACTTCGGTACATATGGCCAATGTATACCCTTGAGGGTATGCCAGCAAACTGATCTTAGTGGCTGCTTTAGGCATGCAAAGCAGAGTTAACAACCCCAAACAGATCAGTAACATGAACCATCTATAAGATAGATGGAGCAGTTACAGCAATTATTACAAAAGATAGGTTTGACAGAAAGCATAAAAAATGTAGTATCACACTGTATTTGCAATACTTGGAAATATGGCCAAACTAATTCAAAATAAATTTTGCTTCTTGTCCTGTCACATCTGTCCAAAAACTGCACTGGACTAGCCTTGAAAAACTAAGGCTAGTGATATGGACCTAATAATATCCCAGGGTATGCTTTTGAATCATCCCAGCTTCATGATCTGCCTCTACTCTCTCAAGTGACACATCCGACAAGGCCAGAAGCAGATCTGACCTAAATCCAGAAGCTAAACCAGCGCTCAGCTTTATATAAGGCCTCACATTGGAAAAAGATTTAAAAACAAAAAACAGAAAAAAGAATACCAAACCTAAAAACTGCTCACAGACATTCAAATGTAATTTGTTCTGTCTACTGGGTTTACATGGTAAAATAATTTGAGTATGCAGTTATATGCATTATGTTAATTCATTTATCCACTTACAGTATGATTCTAGCCCCCTTATTCTAACATATGGTAATGGGAGCAGGAGGTTGTCGCAGCACCATAGGACACAAGGCCACAACCTGTCCTGCCCAGGGTTCAAGTCCTTTGCGGCAAAGAGTTTATACAAGTGTCATTAATGTATAATCTTACTAGTAAGCCCACAATTCGCTAGCGAATCGGAAAACCAAGAATGGCAATCAGTTTCTGTTCTGTCCAATATCTGGATGGATGACATATCATGGAGGGTGGGTGCGTCTGGGGACATGTCATCTAACTACATAAGCATTTCTGTAGTAAAGTGGTCTCGTTTTGTGGAGACATGATTCTGTTGCCTTTGCTGACACTGACTGCTGGCAGAGTTTTGCACAGCAAGTTCAGTTTACAGGTTGTGGTGTTCGTGTGCCAGCCACTGAGTGTGGGAAGCCGCTGGGTTTGTGTCTGTGACCGTTATGTGATCTATATTACTGGCACAGTGGATTAGAGCAAGTGTGGCTCACAGGTTGTGTTGTTTGGGCGCCACGTACTGACTCTGGGAAGCCGCTGCGTTTGACTCTGGGGCGGGCGCCACGGCGCATTACATTGTGTTATTTGGGTGCCACCTACTGACTCTGGGAAGCCGCCGCAGTTTGGGAAGTCACTGCGTTTGACTCTGGGGCGGGCGCCACAGAGTTTTGGAATGCCGCTGCATTTGACTCTGGACTCTGGGGCGGGCGCCAAACTGAATGACCGTTATGTAATCTACATTACTGGCACAGTGGATTAGAGCAATTCTAGTTTACAGGTGGCGGGCTCGTTGCAGTGCGGCAGTGCGCGTGACATCCGGTTTACAACTTTCTCGTTTATGTGTTTTCTGTGCAGTGCGGCAGTGCGCTGCGCCTCGATGCGCCCTGCGTCCATATCCGGTTTACAACCTTCAGTTAGTAATATGGATAGTTGGCTTCTCCTAGGAAACTGTGGGTTTCCTCCCATAGTCCAAAGACATGCAGGTTAGGTGCATTGGCGATTCTAAATTGTCCCTAGTGCGTGCTTGGTGTGTGGGTTTGTGCATATATGTGCCCTGCGGTGGACTGGCGCCCTGCCTGGGGTTTGTTTCCTGTCTTGTGCCCTGTTTTGGCTGGGATTGGCTCCAGCAGACCCCTGTGACCCTGTAGTTAGGATATAGCGGGTTGGATAATGGATGGATGGATAGTTGGTTTCTGCATTATGTTAAGCACTTCTTTCTCTATGATTCAGCAAGTTTAGGAAGTGGATATTTGAATAGTTGCTGTTATTAATTCAGTGAGGTACTGTACATATTTAGTCCAGTATATTTGTATTTAGATAAATGTTTTAATATCACATTGTCTTTCTTTTAGTTTTCCTGAATCAAAATGGATTAAAATATATCCATTAAATCAATTAACTATATCAATTAATTATTAATCATCTATAGTTCTATTAATTGATGTTTGCAGCAATACCAGATAGTGTGTATTCTGCCATGAGTCCATATCTTACTTTATTTCTGTTGATGGATATTTATTTGTTTTTAATATCTATGGTTTCATGGAAAAAAAATGATACTCTCATTACATACTTTACCAGTGGTTATTTAGAACATCCACACCTATGTATTTCTGCTCATGACTTTTACAGTTTTATTGAATTCAAATGAACTCATTAACCATCTGAGCAATTATTATTATTTTTCCTAAGTTGGTCATTTAAACCACCCAGAGTGGGTAATGAACAAAAGACATTTTTATGATGGCTGATTTTAGAATATTTAATGTGTGAGCTGAAATGGATGAAGCCAGACAATGTGGATCAATAATGGGATTTAACCGAGGAGTAAATTATTTGTTCATCTCTGTGACTTATTATTCGGACTCCCTAATCCTTCTGTAGTGGTCCTAGAAATTATTCTGTTTTTTTTAGTACTACAGCAGATAAAATGCTCTTTAGTGACACCATCAGATTTAGCAACAAAATGAATCCAATGATGCACCTCGGGACCTGACACCTTACAGTATCTTTCATTTGCTCTCTCATGGCTAGGCTTATATCAGCAATACCTTTTCTATATTTGAATATGCTGGATTTAGGTGCATTTGTAAAGTATATTTTACATGGCAGTATGGCTCATAAGATATAAACAATAAAATATAGCAAGATTTATTTTTTTCAAACTCTTTGCATTTTAAAATGAAAGAAAAAACAAATACATTTCTATGACCAATCAATAATAAACATTATGTCTGCCTCAAGCTAGATACAGCTGGGAAAAATAATGTGAGAATTTTGCAGCATTGTAAATCAGTTTTAAATAGGATACACACGGGACATTTCCTTCTGCTTCTTATTTATTTTTTGGAGCACTACAAAACCTCACTGCTTGTGCTGGTTTTACAGTGCCTGCTAAATATATCATTTTTACTATCACAGCACTAGACTTACTTACAGTAGCTGTTATTATTTGAAATATACCATATTAGATTTTCTCTTTAAAAGTTTTTGTCTGAAAATCAAAAAATGTAAGAAATAAAATAAAATACCGTTTTCTTGCCTAGTGGAGGACCAAAAACCCCTTTTCTTCGCTTATCTAGCTTCGACATAATGATGTTCTGTGTCTGAGCAGCTGTGGTCTGGGCAGAGAAGTTAATGAGGAGAGGGTTGTAGACATCCTTGTCAAGGTGGTTTAGCAAAAAATCCTGGAATGAAAGCAAATACATATTAATTTCCTCATTGCAACAACGGAAACTGAAGGTGGCAAAGCACTAACAACTGGAAGTTATATGATCTCCCTTTAAAGGCTCAGCATGAGTATATGTTGAGTCATAAAAAAATGCACATTCAGTATTTGCAGTATTTAAAAATGGTCATGAAAAGAAAGCTGCTCATCAGTTTTGTGTAGGAAAGTAATTGTTTTGTACCCATTAGAATAAAGAATATGCTTTACAGAGTGTGACAGTTGTAATAAGGCGCTATATAGCACCTGACCCGGCACAGACTGACGCAGAGGCACGTGCTAAAATCACACAGGCTTTTATTTTCTCTTCAGCCGTGGGGCACGTCTTCCCCGTGTCCTACAGGCCCAACACAGTCCCAAAGCACTTTATACAGAGCACAAACAATCCTTCCTCTGGCACCACCACTCCTCCCAGGCAACCTCGTCCTCTTCCTCCTGATTCTGGCTGTCGAGGGGTGGAAGCTGACCCCTTTTATAGCCCACCCGGAAGAGCTCCAGGTGCTTGATCACCTGTTGCTAATTGCACTTCTGGGCGGGGCTGTAGAGATGTCCAGGCTGGCTCTGGGATCCATGCAGCAACTCCTGGCGGCTACCCCAGATCCCCACAGGGTTGTGGTGGACTCCATCTCCCATGGAGCCCTGCGGGAAACTGAGGCACCCACGTCACCCAGAGAGGCTGCCACCAAGCGACCCGGGGGGGGGGGGGTACTGAGGAGCCCATGTCTGCTCCCCCAGAACATATGCAACAGGGGTGTCCCGGGCATGGGCCCCAGCCGCCCGTTACACAGTATAACCAAAAGAAATAGTCTGCAATAAGATTTATAACCACCCTAATAAAGAGGTTGACTAAATGGGTAACATTTTTTAACTATAAAAAACAATAAGGTCAGAGCAAAAGGTGCCTCTGGCACAAAGAGCATATCTTTACTGAGCACAGGCTTCCCAGACTCCTTGGAGCCACTTATCCCTAATGACATAGCAACTCACTTTTTCCCTCATCAGTCACTTCAGTGATCAAAACTGAGCCGTTACATTTTAAGTTATTGATCATAAAGATTACAACTGACACACACCTGCATACTCCGGCATACAGGAACCTAAAATGAATCCAGTAATTGTGCAGGAGCAGACATTCAAAAGACACAAGGAAACATACTTTACAAAGACAACAAGTTGGTTGTTATCAAATTTTACTTGTATGCTTCAGAAATTAAATATCCTACCAATTTATTTAATTTTTTATTTTCTGCACCTGGGCTAAGTGAAGTCTATTCTAGCAGTCTGAATAAGTCTGAGAACTTGCACTGTCATTATCTAATTTTATTTGAACACCATTTTCTGTATTTTTATATTAAAATGTGTTTAGTGTTGTGGAGGAGACCCTGGAGAGGTGGAGATATGCTCTGGAGAGGAGAGGAATGAAGGTCAGTAGGAACAAGACAGAATACATGTGTGTAAATGAGAGGGAGGTCAGTGGAATGGCGAGGATGCAGGGAGTAGAGTTGGCGAAGGTGGATGAGTTTAAATACTTGGGATCAACAATACAGAGTAACGGGGAGTGTGGAAGAGAAGTGAAAAAGAGAGTGCAGGCAGGGTGGAATGGGTGGAGAAGAGTGTCAGGAGTAATTTGTGACAGACGCGTATCAGCAAGAGTGAAAGGTAAGGTCTAAAGGACGGTAGTGTGACCAGCTATGATATATGGGTTGGAGACGGTGGCACTGACCAGAATGCAGGAGACAGAGCTGGAGGTGGCAGAGTTAAGGATGCTAAGATTTACATTTATTGTGACAAGGATGGAAAGGATTAGAAATGAGTACATTAGAGGGTCAGCTCAAGTTGGATAGTTTGGAGACAAAGTCAGAGAGGCGAGATTGCGTTAGTTTGGTCATGTACAGAGGAGAGATGCTGGGTATATTGGGAGAAGGATGCTAAGGATAGAGCTGCCAGGGAAGAGGAAAAGAGGAAGGCCTAAGAGAAGGTTTATGGATGTGGTGAGAGAGGACATGCAGGTGATGGGTGTAACAGAACAAGATGCAGAGGACAGGAAGATATGGAAGAAGATGATCCGCTGTGGCAACCCCTAACGGGAGCAGCTGAAAGAAGAAGATTGTTATACAACATTGTGTCACAACAGATTTATAATAATTTGGCTTTCTTGACATTAATTAACAGAAAAAACATTTTTGAAATCAAAGTGAAAACAGAGCTTTGCAAAATGATTTACGTCAAACACAAAAAATTATTCCCTCCAAGTCAGTATTTAGGAGAGGCACCTTTGGCAGCCATGACAGCCTTGAGTCTGTGTTCACAGGTCTCTTTCTATCAAGGTGCAGGTTTCTTACAGACTGCATCAGGAGAGGCATCCCCACAGCATGATGCAATGGTGGAGGTGGTGGCCTCTCCCTGAAAATAAAATATTTATTTTCCGTAATTTAACATTCCTGTATTTAGGGTTTCACACACGTAATGTTTTGGATGCTGTTGTTGCAACTTAAAAAAAGCTCTTGCCTGAAGAAACATTACTTTTTTAAGGCTATGTTCACACTGCATTAAATGGGGCTCTGTTATGACTTTCCCAATCTGATTTTATTTTTGACTGCTCAAATTAATTTCTGCAATTTTTCCAAATCTGAAACAAGTACAGACATCTATCCTGAATGTTTCCAGTATATGAAAACTGAATGAAACAATTTTGACAGACTAAATGACAGACGCTGGTTGTTGTGTTACTTCATGTTGTTTCAAATTTGTAATCTCATTGCAGCAAGGAACAGATACAGAAAATGAAACCTGGAGCTTGTTGGGGGAGGATTTGGGTACAAAACAGTCGTTACAGTACATGCTCTGAAAAGGTTTGTTTCTTTGTTGGTTTTTTTTTTGCCACTAATACTTTTCTAAAAATGTCACATCTGTGTCACATTTGAGTGAAAAAATGGATTTGAGCTACTGTGTGAATGTAGCTTGCACAAAAGGATTAAGAATGGTGCAATTGCTATCAACAATACGGTGCCATTCATGAAAAGGAAGAACATCCTGAAATGATGAAAATTATCCCACAAATTAAGTACACCAAATCAGAACACTTTAAACTGGAATCATAACTAATAATCAAAAAAAAATTGACGCAAAACAACCTTCAATACAGAGAACACAAACCGGTACTAATGCGACTTTGGAAAATCATCAACAATTTAATACATTTAACACTTTTTTTTTGTTGTTGGTCCCTAAAAAAACTCTACTGGTGTGTTTTACAGTATTAAAAACTGCTTGCCTCTCCACTGAAATTAGAAAGTATTAAATGTATTTTAAAAGACCAAATTATGTTAAACCAGTGCTGTGCTATAGTGTTAACAAAACATCGTGAGAGCCCAGTGTTTTTATTTATCACTTTCTATTAAAGTACTGCATATCGTTATTTGTACCTAGGCTTTCAGTTTCTTATTAATGAGCTGAAATGTATAGAGGTAGGTAGGAATGACACAGAGAAAAAGCCTTATCTGTTGGGTTTATTTTGATGCTCGATTAACTGGACGTACAGTAATGTGTTCCATTTATAACACTCTTAGCAGTTTATCAATTCTGTCTTCCACTGATGATTAAAGCATAGAGATACCTGTATACACTCTGCAACAATTTGACAATGGTTTGTTGTGTCAATTGCTTGCTTTGAGCAGCACTTAGATATTTTCTTTATCTTAGCATGATGTAATACTTCTTTGTCTACTAGCCAACTTCAGCAAATTTCAAGTATTATCATGAGTACCTATTTATTGCCTGTAATTTTACGTGACACAATACACTAGATTCTGTTTTGATCAGCCTAAAATGCACCAAATATTGTTTTCTGTTTCCAAAAATTAAATATATACTTTTGTGGAGTTTTGATGAGGAAGCTCTTTGGGTTTGCTGGCCACCCCTACTTCGTGAGACTGTGGGTGCATCTGCTACACCCTTGTCACCACCAAGCTTCAAGGTGGGGATGGTGTGTTGTTGACAGTTTACAGTATTCTAACATGGCAATTAGTCTGATAGTCAAAAAGCTAAATTTTCTAGTCTCATCAGACCATAGAACCTTCTTCTAACTTTAGTCAGAGTCTCTCTTGTTCCTTCTATTTTGTTTTTTTTTTTTTTAGTGGTGGCTTTCTTTGTCTCCCATAAAGATGTAACTGGTGAAACACCTAGGAAACAGTTGTCTTCACAGTCTCTTCAATCTCATCAGCTGTAGGTTGTAAATCCTTTAGAGTTATTACTGGTCATTTGGTTGCCTCTCTCACTACTCTTCTAGCATGATCACTCCGTTTTTGTAGACGTCCTGCTCTAGGCAGATGTACAGCCGTGCCAAATGCTTTGCATTTCTTAATGATTGATTTACGTCCATTCCAGTGGATATTCAGTGACTTGGATATTTTCTTGTCTTCATACCCTGACTTGTGTTTTTCCATTGCCTTTTTACGGAGTTCCATGGAGTCTTCATTGTGTAGGTTAGGTCACAACACAAGTTGGACCTTCCACATACAGGTGCATTTAGACTACAATCAACTCAAACCCCTTGACTACAGACTCTCTATTGTAACTAATTATGGGACCTCTAAAACAATTGGCTACGCTAGTGATGATTTAGGTATAATATCATAGAAATAGAGTGAATAATTACTGTATATGATCAAATATTTTGTGGTTCATATTTGTAATTAATTTAGACTAATTTGCAGAGATCTGGTTTCACTTTGACATTAAACAGTCTTTTTCTGTTGATCAATGTCAAAAAAGCCAAATTAAACCAACTGTGACTGAATGTTGTACAGGGTAAATACTTTTTATAGGCACTGCATTTTCTTACCCACATCACTATTTTCAGTCAGTGCTCTTGTGGCTGCAAACATCCTGTTCATAGCAGCAGCTCCTGTTGCTAGCCATGTGTTTCTGATGTTGCTACATGTGATTTCATGAAGCGTTCACTTTAAAAGATTGTGGTGCCTGCCTCTTAATGTCCAAAATTGGGATTAAAATTGTTATTTTAAACAATTTTTTTCAGGAAAGGATCTTTAGAATAGGATTTACTGAGAATTATTTTAAGAACAGTCCTTTCAATTCATCTCTGCTTCATTCATATTGAAAGCCATCTTTGATATATTTCTCACTGTGGCCACTTACGGTATTACATTAATTATGACTTCACCCATTCAGGGATTGTTCCTGCTTTGCAATAAATGATGTTGGAATAAATGTGTTTGAAATTTGATGGATGGATGATTACCACTTTATAAATGTATTTATCGTTTTGTGCTTCACCTGACTTGACAATAGCTTGAATGAGCATGCATGTACTGGTATAAGATATAACAAGCACCATTTTGTACATGAGTGTGTTGTTTGCTTTCAGTCATTATCTGAATATTATAGATAAAAAGGCTGTGCTCTGCTTACTTGCACAAAGAACTTAGCTTTTAAAAGATCACAGGTTTTTGACAAAGCAATCCTCTTGGTTGTTAAATTTATTTTTTTCATTTTTTTCCCGCTGCTTTTCAGAAAATTAACACTTTGTGACTTTGGACTGGGAAAGGAAAATGTATTTACTATTAGTTTGTTTAGCAAAGTTCAACACATCTATCACTCATTATTATTAAATAAATGATTAATCCACAGAAAATTTAAATCAATTAATGCATGGTCATCTCACGTGTGGGACTGATGTTCTGTACAGGTAAGCTCCTGCTTTGTGTTTGATGATGCCAGGACAGACACATCCCTATTTTTCTCTGGTTTAATTTATACCATTTTTGTCATGTCTGAATGTGCATTTCTTGATGTTATTGCTATTCTGTTTAGTATTTTGTTTAGTATGATCAGCATCATTTTGTCTTATTCACTTCTTGACTGTGGTTACATTGTATATCATTGACTCACCTCTTAAGATCTTGCATCAAGGTTTTCGATTTACAACAAAAGAGTTAACTATAAAAATAAGTGAATTTAGTACCATAATTATGAAAGTTAGCATTAGGACTTGTAACATTTGACTGTAATTTTGGTTTTGTGCTTTGGTTGAGAGAATTGTCACTGACGGTTCTCTGGTTTTGACTTTGGCTAACTCTCTGGCCACAGCTCTGTTTACTTCTGTTACCTTATTCCATCTCCTGTTTTTTTATTGCTCAGAAGAAAAAAACGTATATAATAAAACCTCTAAGCACCTTCTTCTCGACAGTAATGGACAGTATGAATTCAGAAAAACTGATGTTTCTGGGAAAACAGAGAAGAGCGTAACAACGTAACAATAAGCTGCATGGCAATAACTCGTGGGAAATTTGGAAATTAAAGTTAAAGCTGTCTCACTTCCAGTTAAGACTACAAAATGACATCAAAAATTCAGAATCAATGTCTCCATGATGGGACAGTTAACTTTGTGAGCTGGAATGTTAAAGGCCTGAATCACGAATTAAAGAGAAAGAAAGTATTCTCTCACCTAACAAGTCTAAACGTTAAAACAGTATTTTTACAGGAGACTCACTTGTTAAGCAAAGAGACTGCACTGGCCAAATGTTCCATTCCAGCTTTACAAAGAAAACTAGAGGTGTGGGAACTCTTATACATAGAACAGTCTCATTTGTAGCATCAGATGTATTATCTGATCCTGAAGGGAGATATGTGATTGTCATGGGCAACTTATTTAACTGTAATGTGATTTTGATAAATGTTTATACACCCAATATCAATGAAAGGGAATTCATGCAAAATGTATTTGCATCTATTCCCAATGTGAACACTCATAAAATTATAATGGCTGGGGACTTTATTTGTGTTTTAAATCCACTCTTAGGTAGGTCTCCTGTCACAGGGGGGGAATGACATCTAACACTGCAAAGACAGTTACACAGTTTTTAACTGACCACAACTTATCAGACATCTGGAGGTTTCTAAACCCAAACTCAAGAACATATTCCTTCTACTCACCAGTGCATCATTGCTACTCAAGAATTGATTAATTCTTTATAGATAATAATGTCTTGCCTGCAATTAAATCTTGCATGTACGACGCTATTGTTATTTCTGACCATGCCCCTCTGATCTTGGAGCTGAAATCATTATGCCCCACATACTCATCTCGCAGATGCATCTTAACCCACTTCTATTAGCAGATGAGAACTGTATAGAATTTATATCAAAAGAAATCAGTTTCTTCCTAGAGACAAATACATCCTCAGAGGCCTCTGCAAGAAACTCTAAAGGCCTTCTTAAGAGGACAGATTATCTCATATCTTTCCCACAGAAATAAATTAGAAACCAAGAAGGTATCAGAGTTAACCAATGAAATTACTAGAATAGATCAAGAACATGCCAGGTGTCCAAGCGAGGCTGTTCATAGGAAAAGACAGGCTTTGCATTCAGAGCTCAACCTCTTAACATCCAAAGAAACTGAACAACTCATTTTTAAATCAAGACATCATTACTATAAACATGGAGAGAAAGCTAATAAGCTCTTAGCTCAACAAATTCAGAAGCAAGAAGTTCGCAATACAATCCCAGCAATCGCCAACACGAACAGAGATAAAATCATTGACCATAAAAAAATATAATGCACACATTTAGAGACTATTATAAATCCTTATATTCTACTGAGTTCAAAGAAGACAACACACAATCTAATGCATTTCTGGATACATTACAGATACCACAAATAAATACTTTTATTGCAGAGGAATTAGATAAACCTCTGGTGCTATCAGAATTACTAGATGCTATAAAGTCACTTCAGAGTGGGAAAGCAGCAGGCCCTGATGGCTACCCTGTCAAATTTTATAAGAAATTCTCCACTCAGCTAGCTCCTCTCTTATTAGCAACATTTACAGAAGCTAGAGACAATCAAATTCTACCTCAAACTTTTTGCCAAGCATTAATCACCGTCTTTTCTAAACAAAACAAGGACTTATTACAATGTGCATCATACAGACCAAATTCACTTCTGAATAATGATGTTAGATACTCTCCAAAGTCCTAGCTAGAAGGATGGAGAAAGTGCTGCCTTCGGTAATATCACAAGATCAAACTGGATTTATTAAAGGCAGACACTTAACTTCCAATCTCCAATGGCTGTTTAATGTAATATATTCACCTGCACAGTCAAACACCCTGGAGATATTATTATCGTTGGAATGCAGAAAAAGCATTTGATATGATTGAATGGAACTACCTTTTCACTACATTAGAGAAATTTGGGTTTGGCCCGAATATTTGTGCATGGATCAAACTACTGTATACCAATCCAGAAGCTTCAGTTTATATTAACAACATTTGCTCAGACTACTTTAAAGTACAACATGGTACAAGACAAGGATGCCCCTTGTCACCACTGCTATTTGCAATCGCCATTGAACCACTGGCAGTTCACTGTCGAATGCTTATCAGATAAAGGGGATTATGCAGATGATATGGTTTTGTATATATCAGACCCACAAAATACTGTGCCTACAGTCTTAACAGCACTTACAGAATTTCAAAAGATCTCTGGTCTCAGAATTAATTTGAATAAAAGTGTGCTCTTTCCAGTGAATTCTCAGCATACAATTTTAGATTGGACACCAAATTTTTAAGTGCCTTTCAGACAGCCTTCGTGTCACAATCCCTCCTAATCCACTAACAGCTGTGTTTGGTGTTCTTCCAGATGGGCTTAAAGTAGAGAAGGACAAACAAACCTGTGATTGTCTTCACTACACTATTGGCACGCAGACTTATTTTGCTAAACTGGAAGAATCCTAACTCTCCTCTTTTAAGTCAGTGGATAACTGATGTTTTATATTATTTTGAAATTGGAAAAAATCAAATTCTCACTTAGAGGATCTGTGCAGACTTTTTCAAAACCTGGCAGGATCTAATCAATAATATTTTAGAATAAGCTCTTAAAGCACTGAGAAAGTAGATTCTCTCCCCATTTCTTTTTCTTCTCCATTTATCTGTATCCACCTATTAAACACATCAATATATTTATTTTTACTATTTTAAGTTTTATTCTGTTGGCCATGCTCTCTTTCTCAGGGGGTGGGGGGTTGATTTGTTTTTAATCCTATTTTATTTGTAAAAATTGATCTATTTGTATGGATTGATTACAATAAACTCAATAAGATTTATTAAACAAAATAATAAAAAAAGACACCAAAGACACAGGGAAATCATACAGTTTCCACAATTACAATATCCATCATAACCTGTTATTAATCTATATTTTAAATACCCTAATTGTCTTCATAGCAGAGTATATTAAGGCATTTCAACACATTAAAGAATAACTTATTCCCAGTATTTTCTGTGGCACTAAAGCTAGGGCCCATGTTATTCATTGGATGTGTTTGTACTTTCGCTTTTGAAAATAACTTTCTATTTTGGAAGAAAAAAATAAAAACAAAACAGATAATAATGCTGTGATTACAAACATTTACAGTGATCAGATGCTGCGTTCATGTACTATCAGACAATTCAAAGAAAACAAAGCTATCCAAATTCTCCAAGTAGTGATATGTTCAGGGGTAAACCAAACGAATAAAAGACCATAAGAAAAGTAGAATTGATGTAAAAAAAAAAGTGACACACTAAATCAATCCACCAAAGCCTAAACACTATGCCCAAAATCAAAGAAGCAAAGTGAAAGGTGTTAAAATGAAATTCTTATAGAAAGTTTGTTGTAGCTTCCTCTTGGTTTACGGGAAAGACGTAAGTAATTAAGAATATGATATAATACCCAAGGTTAGGAATGCATGCCACCATCTTAAATAGGCAGGACGCTATGATGCAACAAA